>NW_010541298.1:12098-26016 GCF_000687285.1 Phaethon lepturus | reverse complement strand
TGTGAAAGAACTTTACAGGGACTAATTATTTCCTCGATTAATATTGCTGACAAGTACTCCATGAGGCAGTGTGTATGTTTGCAGGGTGTTATGCTACTAGAAATGCCAATAATTATTTTGCCCATGATTCACCGAATGCTGAGATTCTGTATGCTGGCGTTCTGCCCCAACATCACCAGCTGTGTATATCACAGGCTATACCATAGTATTTATTTCAGATCTTTCTGGAGATTTTTCCATTTTCAGGTTTAAGAGCCTGGATTAAGAAATTTTTAAGATAAGGCATTAAAACAATGTAACTTTTTAACACAATTTTCTCCTCAAAACTTTGTCAAAATCTGCTTACTAACAGTATGCTCAGTGGGATGTACTCTCAGTCTAACTGCTTTCAGACACTGCAGTCTAAACTGAGTTTAATGATCTTACGCTTTGATTAACTTCATGTTTTTTATTTAAAAAAAAGTCACTGTCACATAATGTCTTTTTTATACTGTGTAACTAAGGTATAGTATTTATTATATTGTAATGTAAATATGAAAAATACAATATTGCCTATCTGTATTGAAAATATTTATGCTACACATGCAGACATGTCAGTAATTTGATCAAAGTTATCAACATAATCAATGTAACCATCAGAAATGTTAAAACAATGATAGAAATATTCCTGGTTTCAAAATACTAGAAATATTTTAAATAAGTTTAAACTGATTTTGCTTTCATGGCTTCACTGGATTCTGATTGATGATGGTTTTCTTCCCAACACAGAAGTCTGATGCAATTCCACACCTAGTCAAAGAACTGTTGCTTTTTCATTGATTTATCTATAGACCTCTGATTAAGAATAATTTCAGATTAAAATGCCTATAGGTTCTCTTTGACCTTCTGTGTTACTGTGGCTTCAAGGTCTTTTAACACTTAAGGTGTACAAAACCAGTCTGATCTGACAAACTCCTGTAGGTTTTTCTGTTGTTAAAACAGATGTCCTGCCTTATTTACTGTAAAATGGAACAATCACCCAGTGGAGCAACACATATGGTCTACATTCACTGACCTATATTCATTGATAAAAAGAAAATCTCTGGTGGAACTCGGGGAGGGAAGAAGTATCATGTTATCCCCTCAGAAAGAAAAAGAAGAAATCAAAGAGTTTATAGAGCACTGGGGAGTTTTATATAAAAGAAAAATATTTTTGGGGTGGACGACTGTGTGGAAAAATAAAAGACATTTTAGGTTCTTGCAGTGGAAATAGAGGAAAGTAGTGGAATTTGTGCATGGACAGTTGGGGTGAGATAAAGTGGAAAAGGCAAGACTTGTGATGGAGTAGCAAGAAGCACCTTGTTAATGGAGCAGGGATGTGGTCCTCAGGGAGAAGAGTGTTCTTGCTTGGGAGAAACCTCTGGGCTTTGCAAAATGTGTTCAGAAGCCAGTACATAAACTTTTCAGGGGAAAAAAAAATCATCACTGATTATTGAAACAGGAACAGGTAGGATGAGACTACACAACTCAGTATCTTTGGTTGTTAAACCGCTTCAGGGATACACTCTCTGTTTCTTATCATGAGGACTACTGCAGTCAACCTCTTATGAACGCCCAAATAAAACCTGTATCCTTTCTGTTTTGTTACCTTTGTATTTGGAAAAGGTTTTCCTTATTTGTATGAACCTCTTAGAGCTCTAGCACAGCAAAACTCAAGAGTTTGCTCTTAATGCAGTGTCTGACTCTAGCTGAAGAGATGCTTTATACTTCAGCGAGGGGACCTGTGGCTTAAAGCCAGAGTGACGCTGACACAACTGTTAGTAATGACACAGAGAAATCACTCTCTTCTTTATGCAGTAACTGTCTGCTCCCAGTACGGTGTTTCGCAGTGAGTCTGTGTTCTTCTGTGTGGTTTTAACTCTGGAGTAGGTAACATAAAGAGCTAAGTCACTGCTGCAACAGAAGTCAAACTCTTGAACAGCATGAAGATAAGTGTTTTTACAAAACAGGCTATACGATTGCACTTTACTTTCAGCTACCAGAAGCCTAGGTGGTGGTTTTCCTTGAAGGAGTCAAACCTGTTTTTCAAAGGCTTTTCCAGAGCCCTGCCCATAGGATTCACCACTCTAACTATAGGAAATACTATTGCAAAGCAGAGAGCCAAGATTTACATGACTTTACCCATATAAAAGAGTCAGGATGATTCAGGCCACACGTCTAACTTGAATTTCCATCAAGAAGGGCCTCCTTCTCTCAGCAGATTCTGGAGTACACCTTCATGACTTGCTTAAACTCAATGCTTACCTCTTTGGCAGCTAAAGTTTGTTGAAAAGAAACCCCGCTCTGCAGAGATGAAATTATTTGCCCACCACTAAAATTGGCTGGAGTCCAGAGGCCAGAGTTCAGACCTCCAAGGCTGGGACTCTGGCCAGATGCAGAGTTTGCACCATAGGTGTCTACATCTGAACCACCCCTCAGGCAGCATTCAGGTCAGCAGAGAATATCATCTCATCTCACCTCAGTCTGAGCTGAGAATGAGTCAGATGAATTGTGCCCTGGAAATACCTCATTTTCTCTATTGTTTGTAAAAGCAACTTGAGGTGACTAGTTCCACTGTAGATGCTTACAGAAAGATGAGATGAGTCCAGCCTTTCATTGTAGCCCTTTCTCTACAAATGTTGGCTTTTAATAGCAACAGCAAGCTGCAGCAAATTGCAACTTCCGTTGGATTTGTGCACTGGTATAGTGAATAAACTGGCCTGGTTGGGAGACTGCAAATTGTGAGTTCAGTCTTAATCCCAACAAAATGGGCTACTGTCATGTGTTGTGAGTTATGAATCATCAGTAAATCAAATCCTAAATCTTCATTCTAGTCACTTTTACCAATAAAAAAGCAAAGGATAGGTTGTCGCATGTTATTACAGGTAGGGCATGATCTAGTAAGAAACAGCTTTAGTACCAATGTCTGTTTAAAATTAAGGTCCCCATTCATGCTCTTTTCAACAGTTTCTTTTATCATCTCACTTCTTCCTGCTCAGTGCTCTGGAGAACCCTTTTCTCACACAAACATCCACCTGCTGCCCCTTCTCTGAGTTACAGGACTGGGGCTCTTTCACCCATATGTCCCTTGCTCCTGATTCTCTAAGCTTTTTTCCTTTCAATACAGGACCAGCCTGTTGTCAATGGGAGAAAAATTGAAATAAGGCTGAGTTGTGTAGTGTGAGATGTCTTCCCACTGAAGAGCTGAATGACAGAGCATTAGACAGGATAAACCTGAGCATAGCAGATGATTTAAATCTGTTGCTCCCTCACAGTATGATGGTGCCCTGTGTCCTTGAGCTACGTCTGTACAAGGGGAGTAGTCTGGATGTGAGTTCTGAGTACCCTGTCTTTACTTTCCAGCTGCTATTTATATTACATTAGTGTCCAGCTGAGAACAGGACCTTGCTGTGTGGAGTACAAGGAGCATACAAGGAGTTTTGTACAGTCTTTGACCAAAGACCACAGTCTTTTAGCGAGTCTTGAACAATCTTTGACTAAAGAAAAGCATGAAAACTAAATATACAGGGCAAGTGAGGGGCAAAAGGAGAGAAAAGTCTATGGGGAATTCGCTGTGAATCAAAAAGAGGTGGAGTATACATCTGTACTGTCTTTTTTAATTTGATCTTATGCTTCAATAAGCTTTTTCTTGGATGAATTCAGTGGCCCATGCTAGCCAAGCAGGTGAAAAACACCTGTATCATGTGAGTCAAACTCTTACAATGAATTCAAAGGTGCTACAGAAATAAAGCATCCGGTCTTATAAATTACTCAGCACACCTTCAAGTTATCCCTTTTAACAAAGACTGAGGTAGAGGCAAGAATGAACAAGGCCAGTATCATTAAATATTAAGCGAATCTCTCCCTGTGTCCCCAAACCCTAGCTTTATAATGCAACATTTCAAATAATATCTTCTCACTGGAGTGTACTTCTCAGTGAAATACCTGTAATGTATTACATGATATTCTTCTCTTCCAGATGGATTGTGTTATAGCTGATCTCCAGGGTCTCTTCAGATTAATGGGATTAGACTTTTTTTTAATGCTGGATATTTCCAAGCATGCTCTTCAGCTGCCTTCCATACTCCAAGTACACTGTGGTGTTATCTCCCTCTTTTACTGAAAGCCCTATGTGTTACATTCTGAAAGGCTTACACTGAGCCATACTTATTTCTTGAGTAGTCCTCTTTGTACAAGGTGCTACTTGATGCGGCTTTGCAGTTTAGCCCCTTATAACACATTGTTGCCAGTAAGAAGCTTCCTTCCAAATTTGCTCTGTGTAAGTATGTTGCTTTGATTTAATTTGGGGTATGTGTGCATAAATGTGTGTCTAAACAGGACAGAAAAGAAAGTGGGGTGACTTCTTGCAGGAAACAATTGCTTCTGATGGTGAGGAGGGATCATAACAATGTGTTTGCTTAGCTGCAGACTGACTCTGTGTGGACAGGGAACCCAAATCTGAGCCTTGTTTAACTGTTCAAGGGAGCTGTGTACCAGCTGTACAAGAAGGTGAGCTCCCAAATAGATTCATTCATACCGAGAGCCCTGCTTCCATCAGGAGCTGCGTGTGCAGGTTGGTGGCTGCTAAGGGGAAAGGAATCGCGATAGCAGGGTCAAATTGTCTGTTCTTTTTCTTAGTGGAGCATCACTGTGACACTTACTCTTTATCTGGAGGGCACTTTCTGGTCCATGAGTCATGCCCCACCTGCCACAAGCTTCACATCATATAATCCTTTCAGAATTTTCCCGTCTCCAATTTTAGAAGTACCTGAGTAGCAAAAGGTCTCTGCTGTAAAGGCCAGGAGTTGTCTTCTACTTTCTACCTAGACACACTGACTGCTAGGTTGTACCCATTTGCTTTTGTGACTCAAATTTAAATATCTTTTCTCAGGCACCATTCTTACAATATATATTCTTAGATTAAGTCCCTTGTGCTCCCCTAGAGAGAGAGATGAGTCTGTCTTGGCTTTTGTTTGACTAGACTAAACAAGCCACATTCTCTTTTCTCCTCTCCCAAAACAGATTTTCATCTCCTTCAGTTACCTTAGGTGCCATTACCTGCGTATTACATTGAATGTGGCTTGCCAGCCAGATTGCTTGATATCAATAGAGAGACACCTGTATTTGTGAATCTATGTTAGGATTGCATTTGCCTTCATTTTGGCTGCATCACATCAGAAACCTACAGTCGGTCTATGATCAGTTAGTTCAAGAAGACACATTTCCAGCTGATGAGCATTCAAGTTTTAGCCGATACTTCTCTTATTAATCCATAAGGGCAAGACAGAAATGTTGCAGGCTTACTGACTGCCACAGAAAGCAAGTGCTGGAATGAGGACAGACCTGGACATGGCCCCATCCCACCAGAGCCAGATGTGACATCAGACTTTTCTTGCAAAACTTTCTGGTTTTAAGCAAGATAACATTGATACTATGAAAAGTAATGGGAATAGATTATTTTTGTTATTGTCCTTGTCTCGAAGATAACATCCCTGATTTGTGTAACAGCACAGAATAAGGTGAAGTCACATTCAAAACAGTTACTTTGCTTATCAGAAGGAAGCAGTATTATTTCTGTAGGGCACAGCCATGGCTAATCACTTTGCTTGCATTTGTGTTTCTCAAAAAATATCCCACAGTATATGATAAGGATAATGGCTTCATGCCACAGTTTCTCACCCAGCGATCCCTTTTCCAGGGACATAGAAAAGGCTGATGACAGGAGAGCTTTGGACCCCTTGCTCGGGAGGTGTCTGTGGAAGGTGTGTGTGCTGATGATGATTATCAAGTAATTACAACAGGAAGGCAGAAGCCAGCGCGAATGCTCACATGCTGTATTCAGATAGGAAAGCTCTTAGCATAATCTTCCGCTGATCAAACAGGGCTTGGGCTAAGGCAGGACTTGGCTGACCATAATATTCCGCCTGCCAGGGAGGTCAGAGCTAGGCCAGGCTGGCTGGGAGCTGGTGGAGAAAACCATCAAGGTTATTTATTTGTGTGGCAGGACAGGCAGAGGCTCCTCAGCCCACTGGACGACCTCCCTGAGCTGAGCAGCTCTTTTCTTAGGTTTCCAGGTAGATGTAAGGGGCACAGTCTGGGTCTCATTGCAGAGGAAATCAATTAAAGGAAGAGAAGTCTGCGAGAGCTCAAAGAAATGGAGGAATGTCTCAGTATCTAGTTCAGAGGAGAAAGGGGTATGGTCTTCCTGAGTGTCCTTTTTATCAAAACACTAGGAAACAAGATGTAATAGGGAGTTATTTACCCTAACTCTGTACTTACTTCTTCACTCTTTATTTCGTACCTTGTGCTTGTCTCTCATTTTTTTCAACTTTCCCAAAATCCAAAGGGTTTCCTGGGAGTGGCAGCTCGCTCTGAGAAAGGCCAGAGCTGTTATTTGCAAGTGGGTGCAATTTCCTCCTCTTCCATGATTATACTTCTCTTCCGTCTTCTTGTTTTCCAGCCTATTCCAGTTTCTTTTACTACTGATTTTATTTTCTCTTTCATTGCAAATAACTGATTTCGCAACAGTTTTTCTTTCATTTTTTTATAATCCTGTTATCCATTAAGATTAATTAACTGTTCCCTGCCTTCCTGCTTTCCCTTAGCTTTCCTTCTGCTGTCTGTGCAAATGTGCTTCAGCACTCTGATATTGGCCTCATGTCCGTTGTGGACGAGGCTAATTAATACAGGCCTTTACACTTTCCTTGTAGGTCATGATGTGGCTTCATGCCAGCTGACTCAGACCCTTCCTTTTGTCCTGAAATGTCAAATAAAAACAGTGGGTCAAAAAGTATGGACTGTGTTAAGTAAGTGAAAAATGTAAAAAAAAAATTTTTTAGAATTTTTTAATCTATTCTTGAAAATACTTTTTCAGAATTAGTTTTTTTTTAAATATACACTTATTTGTCATTGTCATTGCTCCGTTCTCTTCTTTACTTAGAAAACACAAGATAGAAACTTTCCCACAAAAAAATGTATAGAATTTTAATGGGGTGACAGGTTTATTTTAACCAAAAAAATTAACCTGCTTTAGTAACCCCACAGGGGTGAAAACCTGTTCTCTTAAAGACAGCAGATGTTTTACTGTGCACACTTCTTGCCAGGAACTTATGCAAGGCTCAGGTGCATCTGGAGGATGAAAGCTGCACTGCATAGTGCTCTAGGCAGTTGGGTAGAAAAAGGCATTTTGATCCAGAAGGTAATGGGGTGCTCCAGGCACTGTCTCCCCTCCCCACAGGATTTGGCTCTGGCTTTGGTACCAAGTGAGAGATGGGGCAGAAGACAACAACTGTGCTCTGGGGGATTCCACTGACAATACATATTTTTTAAAATCTGAAGCCATGAATGTATTTACTGGAGTGTTTCTTACATAAACTGTTTTCTGGAGTGAAGAGACTGTAAGACAGAGAAAAAACATTCTGGATTGCAGGAGGAGCAGGCTTTGAAGAAGACAATAGCCTGTTGTTTTTGTTACTGTTACTATTCAGTGGCTGATTCCTGCCTTTTGGGCTTGTTTCATTGGGATTGGGAACCCAGCAGTATAGTGAGGCTTTCCACAGGATTCCATAAAGTTACATTTCTATTGGATAGATTTTCTTGTATATCCCCTGGCCACATCTATGCAGGTAAACTAAATAGGGAGCCTTCCTGAGCACTCAAACTTGATCTCCACCTGATTAAACCATTAGAGTGGCAGCTGGCATATCTTTGGCCCATGATGGTTGACACTCCCAAATGTTTCCTTAGAGTATCTCCAAAATTTGAACATTCAAGGACACAGTTGCAAGTATCCACCCTCTTTTGGGGGATAAAAATGTTTGGAAGGATAAAGATGGCCTGTTCCAGGATAGCTGGCCCCAGTGCCCAGGAACATTGCTAGCCATGTTCATTTTGTTAGTCTAGGTGTGGACTGGAAGTGCTACCATAACACTTTCTTCCATATTTTTTTTTAAGGTTTAATATTCTTTTTGATTAGAAGTATGTAATTTCACCAAGAGAGCTGTTCTATGAGAACACAAATGACTGTATTTTATGAAAAACTAGGTGTCAAGGGGCATTTTTTTTGTTTGGAAAAATTCTTGCCAATGTAACTTATAAAACAATAGAGTGAAAACAAATGGGTGGGAAACATTTGCACAAAAAGCAGTAAGTGCAACTGAAAGGTATAATTGTCGTATCTTTATCTGACATGATGAATTTGAAATACCATTCATTATAAAAAAAATTAAATGGGACATTCTGTGTAAACAAAGTAATACAGTTCACATAGGATAATTTTCACAGATAATTTCTTTTTATATGGAAAAACCTGATCCAAAGATACTATTTTTGGTGGTAAGAACTATTGTACAGAAAAGCCTATGTATGCTTCCCATACGAGCACAGTGTAGTCTTTCAGCTAAAGCAGGACTGTTTATGTTTAACAAGTAATGTGATTAATAAATGGAGGCATTTTCTCCCCAAAGTACCTCTGAAGAGACTTTGCTTTGTATGAATTCAACTCTCGCATGAAATGTCAGTGCTTGGTTTGGATGCATTTTTGTCTACAGATCCTTACTCGACTACTCATTAAATTTTCTTCAGTACACAGGGTTTGAACAAGGCAGAGTTGCACTTCATGTGAGCCCTGTGTTACTTACCCCAGGCTTCTAGCCTGCTGTGTTTAAGCCGAGACTGCTCACACATGGCTTCTTCCACCATCCTCCCTGAAATATTTAAAGTCAGAGCAAGACAAAATTAGATAATTCCAAGTGATCTCTGAGCCCTGAGACGTCTAGTCATTCCCAAGCAGCAATACACAAGTACAAGAGTATAACAGCTTAGAATATAAAATCCATTGATGTGATTATGATATAGGACTTCTGCTAATAGACTTCATTGACCTGGTGGTATTTTTCCTCTAACATGCAATTTACCAAATGTTTTCTGGATTTAGTTGGTGTTGGTAGGTTGGGAGGGAGGAATGCAAGCTTGCATTAGTTTGTGGGTTTTCTGCATTCTTGAAATAATCAGGGATGAAACACTGGTGGAGGTGGGACACAAGGAACAGAAACAAGAGGTACAAACAACCTTATTTCTGAATTCCTTGGCTGGTGAGTCTTTGTTTAGGTGCTCATGTTCCAAATCCTGACCAGATTTTGGACTGGGAAGAAATTAGCAAGGTCAGATCAGCAAAGACCAGAGAATTCATCATTTTTTCGCTGCATCAGGGAGCACCACTGCCTGCCAGAGGCATTGCCTGTGCAGGCAGCACATCGAGTCCCTGCTCTGCATGGACCTCAGCCATTCTTATACCTTAATCTTGCATGTCTCTGCCTGGTTTCTCAGGCACTGAAGTGCTTTAACTTATCCACATTCTTGGCATCAACACATAATGTCTTCGTATAGATGAGATTTGACTGTATGATCAAATACTATGGACTCTGTGATCTAATATTCCCTTAATCCTTAAAATCAATTCACAGAATCCAAACCAAGTATGCCCTACCACACATAACCTGTCAATTCTGAAATCTATACCTTGTGGTTTGTCATTGTTTTTGCAAGCTGATTTAAATTGAGCCTTGTGTTCTAACAGAAAAAGTTCTTGCTAAATCATATAACCATAAAGAACATCCTAAAAATATAAGTATGTACAGTAAAACCACAGTGCAGAAAACCTTGATTGCATTTTGGTTGCTGCCAGTGCAGTTGTATAGTCTTTGCTTTCATGTCCATGGGCATGGCCTTCCTATCACATAGCAGAGATTAGATCAGAGACACCATCTGATTCCTTATGCACTCTCACGACTGCATTTTTGCCCACTCCTGCAAAATATGAAACTGGATGGTATTTCTCAGTTAATAAAGAGGATCGGTGCTGAAGGGAATTTGTTACCTCTGGTTGATGCTTTGCACTTTCCACACGGATAAGATAAAAGAATTTTCTGCTTGCTTGTGCTTTGAACAGAACATAGATGTCAAGTCTATGGGAGAGGAAGGAGAGAAGATAAAAGTTGAAACATGATTAGGTATACATGTATTACAGAGAAAGCAATTAAGGCCTTGGATAGTTTTTGCAAGGATTTAAGATCTTCAGAAGTGTTTCCACAGCTTGTAACATCCTGCTTTTGCATTATGGCAATGCCTACTGCCATTGTACAGTGAAGGGTCTATCTCCATCTTTTAAAAAAACACTTCTGTAAATGGTTTGTGTTCATTCACTAAAAAAATAACTTTAGGCTGAAATTTATCCGGTAGTGTGTCATTCCTGAAAATGTGTATTAACCATTTAAATTTAGCATTATGTGCAAACAAGGGAAGAAGACCTTTCACATGGCTCTTCCCTGCTTCTGAAATTACCAGGTATGTAGCAATTCACATGCTAAATTCCTACATAAGCAGCCCCTTTTAAAAATGACGCCCATAGGTAGTGTAAGATGCAGATTTTGACTGCAATGAAAGCAAAGGGGGGAACAGGTATTTCAAAATGGCACCATGGCTCATGAAGGTGTGCAGTGGCTCCTGTCAGCAGGCTTTCCAAGATTTTTCACTAGGAAGATGTCAGTTGCATAGATGTTGCTTGCACTGAGTGAAATATGGGGAAATACAGCAGCTATACTGTTCTAGCATGTCTTATCCACTGTGTATGTATTTGTGTAATAATCAGTAGATTTAACCTTCTAATGAGTTTTTGAATATGTATTTGCAGTACAGATTTAGTGTTTCTGCAGACCAGATAAGACTACAAAAGTTTGCCAAAATGATACTGGCGTATAGTTTTTGGCAACAGCCTTCCTTCCTTGGAAGAATAAAAGAATTAATACACAGAGAAGCTATTTATAAATAGGTCGTCTTGATGTTTTTTCAAGTCCAGCAATAATACATTAGCTGATTGAGTCTTTGTGAGATAGTTTAATATAATGTCACAACGGTATTTAAACAGTTTGCCAAATAAAAGAAGACAAACCACAGAGTTATTAAAAATGCACACTTGCAGTTTTTGCATTGTATTTGCTGCCATCATTGTCACTTAACCAGTGGAAACTTTCTTGAAAGATAACTCATTTTCAGAAGGGTGGAATACCCAAGAGGCACCCTGCTTCTTTAGACTGTTACTCCTACAAGGGGATATTTTCTTTCTTCCATTGTGCTTTTGGGTATTTATATTCCTTTTTTGCCTCATATAAGTTACTGTAAGTAAACAATGAGACTAAATGAACAAGCCACTAATTTTTCCATATCTAATCCATTTGTAGCATGAGAGCAATAGTTTCCTAATGTTTATTTTTCACTGCTCTCTTTTAATCAGTTTTTAATGAATAAAGCAATAGGTTTGGTCCTGCTCCATTCGAGGCAGTAAAAATGCCCCTAGTAATGCTCATGGTGCAGAACTGAGTCACAGCAGGAAAAATGTTCATTTAACTTTAATTTTCCTTTTCCCGTTTTCATTCTGTTACCACTAATAATGCTACTTTGGGAGTGTCGTATGTTAGACTGCTGTTTCTTTTTCATATTCAATCCTCTGAGCAATTACATAAAAGTTATTAAAGTGGTTATCAGACATAATGCATATTAGTCCAGTAGAGACAAACCAGGTGTGACTTAACAGTCTTTATCTCTCCTTTTGTGTAAGCATTCCAACAAAACCCCTAGCACTCTGTCATGACACGTACTGTCTTTGCTTTGGCAAAAGAGATGACAGTTCTCATAGATCCCATCCTGGGAAACACTCCCCCCAAAAGTCTGTAGACAGTTGGATTTATACCCCCAAATAGTCATATTGACTCTTCCATTTCTTAACTATATAAATGTATTCTGTAATATTCAACAAGGATACCTTGATTAATTCATGACAGCATTAAGGTCTCTTTAGAGATCATGGTAAGAATGTGCAAATATCCTAAAATATTTGGTGTCAAGACATCCTGACTTCAACAGTGGGGGCTTCTGACACTAAATCATCCTTATTATTTCATCTCCATACACTCCAAGTGAATGTACAAAAGCATTACAAAGCTTACTGATTCATTGCCCCATCACTTTTTCTATGTCCAAAGTCCTACAAATGTTTCTTGTACAAACTAACAAAGTTCTTCACAAGCCAAGCTTTTCCAGATGTTAATTATTTTGATTTGAAAGCTTTCATACAAGCAGCGTAGAAGTGTGAACAGTCGTCTTTCCTCATGCTGTACAGAAGTGAAAGTTATTGCACTTGTAGTGCAAACACTTCGGCATGTGCATAATTTTTCTGTTCTGAGTCATCCCCTTGACATCTGTAAGATGACTTACGATAATTTACGAATAAAGTTTAGCATGTATGGAAGCATTTGCTGGACAGGAGCTTGTAGTTCCCACAGTCATTATTTATCCCTGTTGCATATATTAGTTTCTTTCATTGTTTTTTCCCCAAGTTTCATAGATGAGTTAGAAAATAAGACTGGGAGGGAGGTCACATTATCCATTCCTCTTCTTTAAGGCAATATAATCTAGAATTGCATCATTTCTAAGAGGAGGTTGTCTAAAATGTTCTTAAAAACATCCAATGATAGTTCCATGTCTCCTTACAAAATCTAAGTATAATGTTTGATTAACTACCTTAGTGGTATGCAGTGGTTGATAATGGGGCACTGCTATCCTGTTAAGTATTCATCTTGCTTTTTTCTTGATGTCCTCCAGTTTCCTACTGAGCTTCCAAAGATTCATGCTCAGAGCTGTACGTGAGGTGGAAATCTCTCCAGTTTCAAGCAAAAGTAATTAGTTTTCCTGTTAGTGTAACATTTCTACTTCCAAGAGTTGTATTACAATCTGCCTAACACTCAAAACAACTTGTATGCATATTAAAAGTACTCAAAATGTATTTAAAAATACAGTTAATACAACATATCAGATAGTCCCTATCCATTCCTTCTGTAGTTCTCTGAAAGCACATAGGTAAATTGATATCCACTGTTTTCCAGTTACATTTCCTTTTATGACTGTTCGCAAATATCTACAGTATCCAATTAAGGACACGATGAGTGAATATTACTGACTGGCTACTGGCACACTGTGGATCATGAGGCTGAAGGAAGCCAACTGACAGTAGGTTTTTTATTTGTAGATCTTTCTTTTCCTTTGAGTTGCTGAAGTAATTGAAAAAAAAAGGGATTGCAACTTTGAATCATTGAGACTACTTTATTTTGGGAAAATACAAGGCGCAGTCCCACCAACCTCCTGAAAGTAGATTTTATATTGGCATCATTGGGAAATTCTTTGTATTGAAGATACAAAGTCCTGTAGTTTTAATGGTATTGAAATAAGCAAAGGGGAAAAGGGCAGATGGCATGGCTGCCCTGCTGCAAGTTAGACCAAAGCTTGGCCATCTTGAACTATGCATTCTTGCAGTATTACTGATTGTTCTGCTATCTACTGTATCACTACATATTTATTCAGATTAAGAAATACATTTTGCAAGTGGTAGAGACGGTTGTGGTGTTAATTTTTCTCCTTACAGATTGAAATGGTCTGCTTTGTTTTCTTCAGTTCTTTCTGATTTTCTGCTGATTTTCCTCCCAGAAAAGACTTCCTATTCAGCAACATATATAATTTCCCATATAACATGGAATTTGTGATTATAATAGAATTAGAATCTAGGGTTTAATTAAAGAAATATGCTGCTGAATCAGGTAGAATAAAAAAAAATTACAGAATTTTGCATAAAATTTTACTTGCTCTGCAAAGGTAAATGTGACCAATTGAACCTATTCTTCTCTGTATGTCACTGAGAGAATGATTAATTTAATATATTGAAGGAAATGTGCACTGTAATTTTCTCTCAGCAATAATATACTGACAAAGATGTGAAATGGAGGGAATTTCTTGTCCTGCTTCTCTGACACTTTTTGATGAAGAAAGGTCTCAGTGTAGCATCCACATACGA
>NW_010541298.1:1593-12067 GCF_000687285.1 Phaethon lepturus | reverse complement strand
GCAGGGATGATATTTAGAGGAAGGAGCCATTTTTACCTTCAATTTTTTTCCCCACAGGTGTTAGCAGAATCATGGGACTGCTAGCCATTGCTAAAGTTTAGTATAAAGATATATGAGATGAGTGTTTTGAGTGATCTTCTGAGTTTTGGCAAATACACTCACTAACAATGTGGCACTAACTCACCTGTGCTAAGTAGATTTCTATGGGGTTCCCATTCCTTTTGTCTCCTTTCTTCTTCTGTCATCTAACCATGGCCACACTATTAAATGCCCTGGCCAGGACAGATAGAGACAGCCTAAAACTTGATAGAATTAAAAATAAATACTGTGGCATGAAGGAGGATTGTATCCTTCTCTTTGCTGAGGGCATGTGCCTGCCGGTTTTACCTGAGCTACCGTAACACTTTGGTAAATGTAGATACCATGTCTCTGCCACATCCTTGGTGGCACCAGCATTATCACTGCTCCTAACACAAGAGAAGCTCTTAACTACAAAGTAGCCTTACATTATGGGTGTTCCTTGCTCCATTCCTGGAGTACTGAGCAAATGATGACTGCTAGTTTCTGGGTACTATTTTGGGCAAAATGCACTGTGCTGGAGATACAAATAGTCATTTCAGGCTCTTAAGCCTGTACTATGTCTTGTTCACTGGAATTACCAGCAGAGTCTCATGAAATTGTCCTTGGTTCCTCTTCCTGTGAAGCTCTTGCTATTGGAATCATGGTCTAGTTTGGTGGGAAATGCCTTCTGGAGGACACCTAATCCAAGCACTGCTCACAACTGGACCAACTTCCCCATTAGGTCAGGTTGCTCAGGGCCTTTTTGAGTCAAATTTTGAAAATCTCCAAGGATGGAGATCGTATAACCCCTCTGGGTGACCTGTACCCATGCTTTGCCCTGCCATGATTTTTTCTCCGTATGTTCAGTTAAAATATTCCTTATTGCAACTTGTTCATCTTTTTGCTTCTTTTCCTTTAGCCAGGCACTTACGAGATGAGTCTGGCTCCATCTTCTCCATCATTCCCCTTTTTAGGGGGCACAGCTGAGGACAGCTATTAGGTGTCCCCCCACCTCTTCTCTTCCAGGCTGAACCAAGCCAGATTCCTCAGCCCCTCTTTGCACATCATGTGCTCCAGATCTATAACCATCTTGGTGGCCCTCCTCTGGATCCTCTCCAGTATCAGCATACTGAGGCCCCACACCTGGACATGGTGCTCCAGATGCCTCATGCATGCCAAGCAGAGGGAAGGTTCGCTTCCTTGACCTGCTGGCTACCTCTTGCTAATGCAGCCCAGTACACGGTTAGCCTTCACTGTTGCAAGGACACACTGCTGACTCATGTTCAGCTTACCCTCCACCAGCACTTGTCCTCCAACCAGCTCCACCAGCAAAGCTGGAAAGTCTTGAGCAGTCCCTTGGGAGGCTACATCCTTCTCCCTCAGTTTGCAGACACAGTCAAACTGAAGAAAGAAGGAAGGGAACTTGCAGGTGCTTGCTTTGGAGCTAATTTCTGTGCTTTGTCTGAAAGCCCGACTGGTCTTCAGCCCATGCTTCAAAGCCTGAACTTCATCCCAGCTTCAGAAGGAAGGAAGACAACTGTACGGTTGGGGAAGGTAGAGAGTGGACTACTGTAAGTTGAGGCATGCTACTTGAAAGAAACATCCCTTTCTCCTTGGGCTGAGGGGGTGAGTGCTTGCAGGTTTTCATTCAGTTGATCTGTATCTGATGCAGACCAAAGGTGCCTGATGCACAACTGTGGGTGCTAATCAACAATATAAAAAAATAAATATGAACATAAAGCTCTTAAATCCTACCATTTTATTGTATATACATTTGCTGTTGAAAAATACAGTAGTGAAAAAAATCCCCAAAGCTCACAATGAAAGTATTTCTTATTTTGTTTATACATGTAAGGAGTGATAAACAGAAAGGTGATAGACTACTAAAGCTGAATCAAATTTCTGTTAATTTATGAAAATGTGGGTGCAATCTTTTGACAGACAAGTTGCTGCAAATGTTTTTGAGCAATGTATACACATTTTTCTAAGCAGAACAAATGTAATTGTTTACAGAGCAGTGGTTGCTGTGAAGTACTTGTACACTTTCAGGATCAGTAGCAGCAGGCAGGTAATGCATTAATTGTGCTTGACCTTTCTGAATAATAAGATTTTGCGTTCTGCCTTCTGTGCTCTTAAATGAGAGCTTCCGTGCCAGTTCACCCTGGGTGAGCCCGCAGCCACCACAGATGCGTGGTGCACGGCGGGCAGCATGGCGTCACTGCTTCTGAACTCCTAGCTTCTCAGTCAGAGTGGCTTGACTGGAATAATTATATATATTCCTTCTGCCTTCCTAACAGCTGGAATTCCACCTGGAAACCTACTTCATGTTCTTTACAATGCCTGGTAGGAAAGTATGACTGTGAATAAAAGCTCTCTGAGCTTTATGCCCTTCAGTCGGTCGTTGTAACTGATGTAACCAGGGTCCTCTAATCCAGAGCCCAGTCTGGATTTTACCACAGTTTTCATCTTGCCACTGTTTTTTGAAACAAATTGACAGTGTTTTTTTCCCCCTTTGGTCTCACGTCACAAGGAAAAATATTTTGGAAATATAAATCACATTATGGAAGATGTTTTTTACTGGAGTTAAAGCAAATGAGCAGAATTTTTGATAACGCTTTACATTTGCTTTGGACTTTACTGATGGGTTGCCTCGGTATATCTGCAGTAATGCTTCTGTAAGTTTGACTGCAGTAATATTTTTGAAAGTTTGACAGCATTACAGAACTGGTGGAGATTTGAACTGAAATGTGCAAACCTAGCAATCTAAAATTAGGGTCCTAAATTCATATTTAGGTATTCATTTAAGAACTGACACATTTACTTGCCGTTGAATTCAGTGGATTTCGGAAAATGATGTGGAAAGACAGTTTACCTTTGGCTACAACTGAAGTTAAACTGAGTTCAGCACCAGTTGTAACTGCTTTATCAGCAGTGGGTGAATTTGCTGGAGTAGACAAAGCTTCTGAGTTTCTGTTTTTTGCTCAGTAGGAAGCAAATTTATGAACTTTTTTTCATGTTTGAGTGTTATAACTAAATATATTTTTCTCTGTCTCCCAGATGTTTTTTGGAAGGCAGGAAAAATTTAGCAGTCTTAGCAAAAAACCCAATGATCTTTTTGGAAACATTTCACAATCCCCTTTCTATGTCAAGATTTTGTGCTGTACAGAAATAAATTCAACGGTGTTTTGGCACCCAGCGCATCCACTGTCCAACTGTTGCAGATTTTATGATAAACCACAGTTCATGTTTTTGGATAGAGGGAGACATAGTAAGTTGCTGGCTGGGCTCTGCAGGGTGAGGGTGCTCAGAAAGGATGGGCAGGATCCCTTTGCTGCTCCTTCTCTTCTGAGAGAGGAGAGCAACAGGAGCTAATGGTGCATCTCCAACCTTCACTGCTATCTCCTATTTACATTAGTGGCACTGTGCCCAACAGTGCCAAGTGGTGAAGCGGTGCATGGTAACCCTGCTAGCATCCACATGCAAAAGGAAGAGTGCGGAGGGCTGTCCCCATGCCTTGTGTTTGGGGTCAGCCCTGGGGTAACGTGTCCATACATAACGTGGGCTGAGCTATGGCAGCATGGACTTGGTTCGGTGCGTCATTTTTCTGCTGTTTGTTTCCACTTACTCGAGAGGAAGCAGGTTTTGCCTTGACCGTACTTGCCTCCAAGAAAACTTCTTTACTACTTGCTTTCTTGCCATTTCCATTTGCCTTATGTTGCCTTGGGGTGATCAGTGATAATTTTCTCTCCTTTGGGCTTTTGAGTCAAGGTTTTCTCATACTGCCTGTATTTTGCTCGTGGCTGTGGCATTATAGATCTACATGGACTGGAGCTCTGGGCTGTGGTCTTGCCTTGCTTGATTTACCAGCTTACTACTTCAGCAGCCAGGGTGTCCTCATCTAATACCATCTGTCTTCACAGTGGCTTTCCCTGAGGTTCTGCTGTTTGTTTTTCTTTGAAGTCCTGAATTGAATAGCCTTGTGCCTCAGAAAGTATGAGCTGTTCCTATGCCTTTATCCAGGTGTACTTATCTGGAATTAAAATAAAACCAGACATTTGTTCAAGATAAGGTGCTGTGGTTATCAAATCAGCTTCCTGGTTGCCGTTGCTAAGACTATCAGAGGCTTCTGCCTTTTGAGGGGGGATCCAATTAATAGGATTGCTTATACCAGAGTATGTTGTCTTATCCAACAGTGAACATTTGAAAGCAAATGGAAATATTAAAAAAGAAGTCGTGAAAAACAACTATTAAGGCTTATGCCTTGTGGAGACTTGATTGATATTAATTATTAAAATAATTTGTCAGTTTTGATAATGAGAATCTTTAATCCTAAATCCTGTACTCCTTTGAAATAGCAGTAAGCAGGATCCTTTCCACATAACGTGCTTTGGGAATTCAGCCCTCACAGGTAATAAATTATTAGAGTAGTTCTTCAGATTTGTATTACAAAATGCAGTTTTGACCAAAAAAAACCCCAAACCCCACAAATTTGCAAGTTTCTTATGAAAAGGAAATAATTTATATACGTTATCTGGGAAGGATTTTGATCTGTTTGCATTGAAGACATACTGATCCCCACAGTGTAACTGGAAGTAAATTAAGGAGCTGTACAAAGATTTCTGCTCTTTGCATCACCATGGCCACTGTCATGGCAGGAAAAGTTGTGGGTTTGCTCCTCAGGGAGACCAAGTGGCCACAGGTTGCTTTAGCCAACAGCAGTTGCATGTGGTCGTGGCTTTTTCCCATCTGCAATAGAGCATGTGAGATGAGATAAAACTCAGTGCTGAAAAGGGATATTCAGCCAAAGGAAAAACAGTGTAATCCCTTTGCTCTCCCTGCTGGGTTGATGTCCTCCAGTTGCCATACATAGGCAATTAAGGATATATATGTAAATGCTTCTAACATGGATCATCTATTCCATTTATTCATTTTATTCAGAAAGAAAAGTTGTACTTGCAAGCCAGTTATACGGCGTGATACTGCCAGGAGCTACAGCGATTTCCAGGACTGGGGTTTCATGCTGGCACCTGGTTTTTCAGTCCTATTGCTTCAGGTCATGGGGAGAGATGCTGCAACCTCCCCTCCCCTGGGAAAACCAAGAGACAACTTCGCTTTAGCACCTTTACCTTTGGCTGTGCATTTAGTAGTGATGCACGTGGCCATGATTCCAGCAAACGGGGAGTTTTGCTGCTTCCCAGGGATCTCTTGGGGGTGTCGCATAAGGAGATTATATTACTACAAGCTTTACTCCAAAATCCCTGGGGAAAGAAAGCGAAGAGAGCAAGCACACCGGACCTACAGGATGAGGCTATACTCTGATTTGGGCGCTTTCTGGTTGATTCTGGTGGTGGGCAGGACTTGGGCTGAATCTTTCTCAGCAGTCCTCCTCCAGCTACATCGCCATCTCGTTCATCATGAGCTCTGTTTTCAGGAGCTCAGGAGCTTGGTGAGCAGCCATGTGGGTATGTGGCCGTACCTGGTACATTTGGTGTATACTATATCCTTCATGTGACATGACAAGTGGAAGTAAAGAGGAAATACTGACCCAAGAAAAAAAAGTGAAAAAGAAACATCTCCTCATAGGCTTAGTGAAAGCGAGAACCAGAGTCCTCCACTGGGCTTGTTATCACCCCGTTATTTAGGAAAAGAAAATACTACTTTGCATAGAGGGAATAACCTTTCTATGTCACCTGACTTGCCATTTTAAAAACTTTTAAAGATGCAAACATGAAGTAAATCTGATCTTGAAATATTATTTGGAACCGTAAAGTGAAAAAGTTTAAAAAATTTTGAAGCTAAATGTGGCAGATGTTTAAAATCTGGTTTGTTCATAATCTTTCTGATAAAATCAAATTGATAAAGCAGCGTAAGTTCATTAAAATTTGGATGAACTAAAACCTGTTTTACTGGTGAATGAAAAAAAACCTGAAAAACTTCGCTTTGGCATATGAAACGTCTCATTATTTACTATAGCTATTCTATATCATTTTTATATCTATTTATAAAATAGGTAATCATGTAAATAATGAAAAGATTAAAATTTATTGACTGTAAAGGCATTAAAGCCATAAAACACCAAAATTCTGGAAATGCTACAGAATCACACTCTACAAAAACCTCTAATATTTTCGGATCATTTCAGTTTTACAAGTGAATAAGAACTGCCTTCCTGTCATTTTCCAGTGTGTAAAAATTTAACATTTTCTCCACTGTTTCTCTTCTTTGCTTATATCTTAATTGCTCATCAGGCAGAAAGTTATCTATCTATCTGAAATACTGTCCTTTTCATGATATACAGCAACATTTCCATAGGATCTGCCAACTATGAGATTATGCTGTAATTTCCCCAAACAGCTGAGTCTGCTTCATTATGAATAGAAGCCGTTGGGGAGCATATCCAAATCTTAGTTTTCAACCTTCCAAATCACATTAACAAAATGATCACATGCCTGGATGAACGCTTCTCCACCACTTTTAATTAATCCGATTGTATGTTACCCACTCCAAGAAGTTTATTGTTTTTTTTTCATGTCCTAGTATCAGCTTTCAACTCCGTTGCCGTTGAAGGAAGTTCTTCGTAATGATTTGGGCTTCTTGAGAAGATATTCCCTGAGAAGTCCTCAGCCAGGCTGATTTGCCAGTCCTCCCCAGTGGCATTTCTTGGGAGAGCTCTGCATATCAGGAGGCTGCTGTTCGTGCCAGTTTTCTGTAGTAGCTGTAAGAACCGCATCTCTTTCCCGCCTCATACAAATATATTCCTCATGTATTTTCATCTAGCTTCCTCCATTGCTGCATTGGTCAGACAATGGGAGCATTGGGCTGAGATTTCTTTCTTGGGGACCATTTCCACAGGACTTTATCTGTGGGTGCTGTAATGCTTGTCCTGTTTGGATCTGTGCTGCTTGTTAGGAGGGCAGCAGAGCTGGAGCTTGTGCTCAGCCCTTGTCCTGGATGCTGCAGGCGTTTGTGAACTTGGAGCTCATGGCCAGGATAGCCTTTCAGGGTAATGATTGGAGTCTTCTTCCTTCATGCTTTCAATGGGCAGGTTCAGAGTGGACATTATGAAGCATTTCTTTACTGAGAGAATGGTCAAACACTGGAACAGGCTTCCTAGAGAGGTGGTCAATGCCCCAAGCCTGTCAAGTGTTTAAGAAGCATTAAGGACGATACCCTTAATATACTTTAACTTTTGGCCAGCCCTGAAGTGGTCAGGCAGTTGGACTAGATGATGGTTGTAGGTCTCTTCCAACTGAACTAAACTATTCCTCTCCTCTCCTCTCCTCTCCTCTCCTCGAGTTGTGATCAGGCAGTTGCATCTGCCTTCTGGGAGGATAAACACCCCATAGCACCTTGTGACTTCTTTCTGAGTTATGTCAAAGCAGGCTGTTGTGCAGATCTGCACACACAGCTGAAAGCCTGCATGATCCTCATGCCCAGGCAGCACGACCCACTACCCCACTGGGTCAAGAGCATTTACCTTGCAGCAGTGGGTGGCCGATGAAGGATGCCAGCCCATGGCTGATCATTTACAGGCTACTGGCTCTGCCCCAGCTGTTTACAAACCTATTGCTTTTTTTTACAGCAGTAGTAAGAGGCATCGATTCAGTGGCAAATGATTCAGGTATTCAGGTATTCAGGTATTCAGGTATTCAGGTGCTTCTCATACAGTTTGTAGTGAAAAAGTAATGAGGCTAAGCCATGCACAGTGTTAACAGTACAGCCAGATGTTTTTAGCATATCTTGCTGTAAATATTCTGGTTTTAGACTTTCAGTACTGGGATGGGTAAGCAACTGTGACAACCTGCATTAGGAAATGTATACAGGAGACAAACTTCTCAACACATTTCAGGTTTTATTTCTTTATCTCCATTTTTTTTCCTTGTGTTTTGATAATTCCTTTACATATCTCATAATTACTATTGTTCTATTCTTGTAGCAAATTGAAAACAAAACAAACGGGCAATAAAATGGTAATGCAACAAACTTGAGCTCTGCTGCTACAGACCATGCTGTGTGTCATGGGGAAGAAATCATCCAGCTCAGCTTCACCTTCTCCCTGGTGTCTCCAGAGGGTGGGGTGGGTCGTGCTGGCTAAATGCAGTTTAGGATGGAGCAGGGCGTAGGGGAGGAACTGCAATAGGAGACGCGAAGAAACTCTTGTAGACTTCTTTTTGAGATCATCATTACATGGGCTCAGGCTTAGAATAAAGGGTCTTAAGAGATGGACATCTCAGAAGGAAACTGATACTGCTGAAGTTAAACAAAAGTATTTAATTTTATTTCTGGGTCCTTGAACTTTTCTTCTCCTTGTGGGATTCATAGCTAATTATAGTCTGGTGGATATCTTTGTATTCTACTCTTTAGCATGTTCACTTCACTTTGTAAAGTTTTTTCCACAAATATAGCTACTGCTTCCTGCCAAGATGCTGTGACACGGAGAGCCAAAACTTCATTTTCCGCTCTCATCAGTTCAGAGGGGACATGTTTACACTATACAGTATCAAGAAATGATTATACATATCAAGTTTTATATATACCAAGTCCAGTCTGTAAGACATGCAGTCATGTTTCTTGTCCAGTGTCCCCAGTGAGATGCTGCTAAGTGATGATGTGGTGTCATTGTTGGGATCAAGTCTCCTCTTACCCCTTGCTCCTTCACTAAAGAGGGCATCTGAACAGTTAGGTTTACATCTCTGTCATCTCAGAACCTCTGCACAGCAGGGAGTGACTTTAGGGGTGTGTGTGTGTCAGCCAACATCAGTCAAGAGAGGTGAGCAATAAAAAATAGAAGAAGAGCCAGCATAACCCAAGCACAGCTGAGTCTTTCCAGCTCACTGACTCCAAAGAGCATAATGAAGTTGAGCCTAGACGGTGCCACATAAAATGAACTATCCTGCAGAAAATCCAAGCCAAAGCTTCTCAGATAGAAGAACAAATTTTCTAAGGTCCCAATGAAACACAAAACTGCACATCTTACTCTCAAATATGTCTGTACTCATATGTAAGTCTTTATTACATTGATTGAACCAAAACCCAAAAGCTTGTGTTCCTTAACAGGGAAAACTGGATTAATAAGGTGTTAATTGACATAGATGCTTGATTATATTAACTTAGCAAGAGTCCTGTGCTGTCAGTATGTTCTGTAGCAGAATGCCAACTTGTATTATTTTCAAATACAGAATCATTATTCTGTGTATTCATTGTAATCACTACCATAAAGCAGATTGCAAAGTTAAACAGACAATATTTTTCAGGAGAGGAGGATATTTTTAGGTAATTATATGGATGCTAATTATAAGGGTGTAATGGGTTCTCCAAGTCTGTGACAACCTTAATCTGAGACTGGATGTCACCAGAAGAGATGGATTTGGAAGATCAGGTGCACAGGGTCCATCCTGAAAGGTGTTAGCATGAGATGAACCACCTTTCTGAGGGGCTCATGCCTCTTCACTGACTCTGGAGGAAGCAATGCTAACACTGCCTGAGATTAATCTCTGCCTAGACAGTATTTTATTGTCCCTTCTCTTAAAAGCAGTGTAATTACACATACATTTGAAGTCTGTGTCTCTGGCCAGCATTGGCAGCTTTAAGAGGTTCATTTCAACTTGCAGCATACTGAGGTTGTGCAATGGCCTGTACTTGAGAGGGGACAGATTTTTCCTCTCTCTCATAGTGATCAATTTGTACCAGCAACATTAAACCAAATTATTTGCTCTGGTCTCTGAAGCACACCAGCATGGCCTGTCTTGCAAACTGTGTGTGAAGATGCTTTGGATGAATACAGATATTTCCACAATGTCATCTTTTTTTTTTTTTTTTTCCCCAAACTATTTTCTTTAGCCTGCTAGTAATCATACTGGGGGCAGCATAAACAAGAGGAATCAATGACCTCTTAGCACCACATTTATAATCTTAAATGTCATGATTAACTTTGTTCTAAACCCATGTAAGAGGTTTAGAGAAGAAAATAAGTGGCAGATTAAGGTATTGCTGTACTTGTACATTTGAAATGCATGCAGCCTGATATGGTGCTTAGGATTTAATGTACATCATCACCATCAATTACCAATTTAATTATATATACTGCCATAGCACCTGGGGGCTCAGTGTCTCTGTGAGTGCAAGGCAGCTGGTGGGACTGAAGAGCTAGGAATGAAGGAGTGAAATTGACCCTGGGGAAGAAAGGGCATGGTGACAGAAGGTGTTATACGTTTTTTTTTGTCTTTGTTCCTCACCATCCAACTCTGTTTTAACTGGAAATAAATTAAATTCATTTTCCCCAAGTGAAGTCTGTTTTGCCCATAGTGGTACTCGGTAAGTGATCTTCCGTCTTTATCTCAACCCATGAGCTTTTTCAGCTTGTTTTCTCCCCCGATCTGTTGAGAGAGTGAGACAGTGGCTGGGGGGGGGGCTG
>NW_010541298.1:0-1562 GCF_000687285.1 Phaethon lepturus | reverse complement strand
GGGGGGGGGGGGTCCGGCCCCCCAGCCATAGTCAACCCACCACAATCTGTTAAAGTTTTGGACCATTGGGTGTCACTTTTGGTGAGAGAGGACAAGGTAGTAAAAGAAAGATGAGGATGGGTTCCTCCATCTTTTTCTCAGTTCCTCAAAGCTTTCCTCACTGCACTTTCTATTAAATTTGCCTTTCTTCATAGGAGAGGTGTTCCAGCCTCTGAGCAGTTTTGTGGTCCTCACTTTTGGTACTGCAGGGTGTTACCATTTGCCAACTGAGGAAGAAACATGAGCTGACCGGCCTCAGCTCCATCTGGAGCCCATCAATGCCCCTTCCTAACTAAGCAAGCAGATAGCAGCACACATGGTTTGCCCAATGAAGAGCGTTTAGAGTTCAGCTTTCAGTTGAATATGTAAATTCTGGTATTGTCACTTTTGGGTGAAAAAAAAGAACAATGAGAAATGAACCAAAAAACTCCATAATGCATATATTTAATTTAATAATTATTGATTTTTTTTCCTCTGGGAATAAGGAAAAAACACAGAAATAGTTTAAAAGTCTTGCTTTACAATGCTGTGAGAATGAGATCTATAATAACACAATTCTGTGGTGTTGAAGTGAAATTCTTAATACTGTGTTCTGTTTCATGAATTAATTTAATTAGTTACTGTTTGCTGAAGAGCTGGAACTATGCCAGGAGCCTGAGTCCAGACTCAACCAACATGTGTGTGCGCTGTCTAAAGAAACGGGATCTGAGCTTAGAGCCAGATGTTGTGAGCAGAGCTGAACTGAATGCAAAGGCTGGGAAGACCTGCTCATAGTGGGTGTTACAAACACAAGCCCAGACTTGTACCCAGATGCTGTAGACCAAGCACTGAACTTAATCAGCACTTCTAATTAGTGCCCCTGTGAGCCCCTGATTAGAAACCCAGCACAGCTAGGAGCATTGCAGGTGCTTTGAATTCTACTTTCTGGGAACTGTGGAGCATTTTCCAATTTCCAGTGTCCATATTTCTTTATTATGAAGGATGTGAACATAACAGGGTACAAGAAATATCTCAGAGAGTGAATTTAAGCAGGGCACAGACAGAAATTTCCCCTTCGTCGTGTTGGAGATGATAGAGGACAAAATCTGAACTCCCAAAGCCACAGGTGGGAGGGAGCCAAAAGGATCTGAGACTTTTTGTATTGGGACTGGTGTATAACCCTCCATATTTGAACATACACATATGCAGCTGTCTCAGGAAAACACAGGCAGGCCTCCAGCCATAGTTTTTGCTTTCTTAGCATCTATAGGTCTGGCTAAGAAATTTCAAAGGGGATGGGGGTGTCAGCACAAGCACAACAGTGATTTCACAGAATCACAGAATCACTAAGGTTGGAAAGGACCTTCAAGATCATCAAGTGCAACGATTAATCCAGCACCACCATGTTCCCTAAACCACGTCTTGAAGCGCCACATCCACACGTTTTTTGAACACTTCCAGAGATGGCGACTCCACCACCTCCCTGGGCAGCTTGTTCCAATGTTTGGTCATCCTTTCAATAAAGAAATTTTTCCTAATATCCA
>NW_010541297.1:60088-61547 GCF_000687285.1 Phaethon lepturus | reverse complement strand
ATACTGGGGGCTGCCCCAACCCAGGTGCAGGCCGTGTTGAATCTCATGATGTTCACACAGGCCCATGCCTAGAGCTTGCCCAGGTCCCACTGGATGCCATCTCATCCCTCAGGCGAGTCAACCTCATGACCCAGCTTGGTGTCATCTGCAAACTTGCTGAGGGCGCACTCGATCTCACTGTCTATGTCATTGATGAAGATATTAAAAAGGACTGGTCCCAATACTGGTCAGCCCAGTTTGTCCTACTGAGGAAATTCACAAAATGTCATAGCCTCAATAAATCAAGAAAAGCATCTAACATGCTCAGGGAGAAGCAATGCTTTTGTAAGTCCTTCACCAAGTATTTCTCCTCCGCATCTTACTCCAGCAGTGTTTTATTGGGAGGCAGGGTCCAGCATTCAAACGAGATCTAAGGCATTCAGCAAGCAGATCTGTAGATGAATGGACATCCTGTTCTGGGAATAAGAATGTGTTAAATGCTCAAAAGCGAACTAGATATTTAACTCAACTGTACAAGTAAACTGCTGAGAGAGTTATAGCATTTTTGAACTTCCCAAAGGACAGAACCATAGCAATAACATGGAAACATTACGGGTGAATGAGGCTTAAATATCATTAATGAGCAGTTTATTGAAGTTGATTGATCCTTTTATGAATGTTAAGCATGCTCCCACTTTTTCCAACTCTACACCCCCTCCTTTTGAGGGGCCTCATAAAGAAATGTTTCCCACTCCCCCTAAATCTTATTAGATAGAAAATGCTATTTTAACTAAAAAACTGTGGAACTACAGCCTTCACCATGCCCCATAATTCTTTTTTCACCACTGCCCCATCTCCCCTTCAAGTAAGCATTTGCTCACCTTACAGTCCTTCTGCAAATCTTCATCTTAACTCATCATTTCGCTTGTGATACTGTATCAAATGCTGTACTGATAGATTAAATTTACTGCATTTCCTTTGTCTGGATAATCAGTTATCTTATCAAAGAAAGTTATCAGGTTAGTCTACTACAAGCTACCTTTGGCAAACTCATGTTGTGTTTTATCCCTTTTTCCATTTACCTCTGTGTCTCTTTCATTATTTTTGCCTTCAACATTTGCTACACTCAGACTATTGAAGATCCTGATGTTACGTCAAACATCAAACAGGTGTAAGTGAGATCAGAATCAGTTTCAATGCGCTGTAGCACAGCCTTGCAAAAGCCTGTTCATTCTTACGCCTGCCAAGTGTTAAGTTCTCATCTGGCAGACAAATAAAATATCATTTATTATTTTTCATTGTCATTATAGCAAAGGGCAGGTGAGCTGGTTTTGAGCTGTGGCTGGTGAATGTTAGCAATGATTTGCAAAAGGATTTCTAGAGATAGAATCAGAGACATCTACCTGCACATGAGAGTGCTTGGGTACTTGCATTAGCAAAACCTTAATATATGTATCAGTAATGAAAATCTTAATTAAGA
>NW_010541297.1:47282-60057 GCF_000687285.1 Phaethon lepturus | reverse complement strand
CACTCTTTCTTTCTCTGTGTGTGAAGTCCTTTGTGTATTGCAGCATCTACCTGGTCCAGACAGACAGAGCCCTTGTAGAGTGTGTCTGGCAGATCTTCTCTTGATTATTAACAACTAGCAAATGGCAAACTCTTACTCTTCTTTTGTCTCGACACTGACGCACAGAACAGTAGAGCATACAACGTAACTTACAGCTTGTTTGGATTTTTTTTATTGCTTTTTCCACCTTAATATTGTATTGATGGGTTTCAAAGTCCAGTAGCATTGGTCAGAACTGAGTTATGTAGCTTAGAGTTGCCAAAATGTGCACAGACACCTATTTACCCGGTAGTATACCTTTTCCTTTAAAAACAATATGCTTGCCTAGGCCATGTTCTGTATGCCCAGGACATATGCTAATGGGATGTGAAGACTGAGATTTTAATCTCCCTAGACTCAGGAAATGTAGAGTTAAGGTTCCCACAGCAACCTTACCTCTGTCCCCGTCTTACAATAGGGGTTTTTACTGTATGATCCCTAGCTGTGGGCTTACCAAGGCAGGGTAGTACAGAGAGGAGACACTGTGATGGGTGGGAGCTGCTGAGTTTTCTCCCTGCAGTTATATTCCAGTGCCATTTTGTTTGTTGAGCACTACCTATATGTTTGGTGTGGTTTGAAACACATTCACAAAAACCTCTCAAAGTAATGGACATACAACTGGGTTATAGGTGTACTGATAAAAGCACAGATGGTGAGGAAGGATGTGCGCACACACGTGCACACACATGCATTTCTCTGTGTGAAAGCCTATTAGAGTTGTGTCTTTTGCTTTCAGATGAGTCAGACTGGCTTCTCAGGTTCATTGTCATGTCGCTGACATTGATAGTTCCTGTGGACTCACACATGCACAGTAGGGGAATATGTCCCAGGAAAGGCAAGAGCAGGAGGTACTGCTATTTACTTTGAATGAGCAACAGCTTCTTGGGGAGCGTCGAGACAAATCAGCAGTTGAGCCCCTTATAGAAATCTACACATACAGTGACTTTCTTTTTGCAGAAATGTTGCCTCTTTAGAAAGAGTTCCTCCAGCCTGACAGAAGAGTTCTTGCTGAGGCCAATGGTTCATACAAGGCATAAAAGCCACGTATGCCTTTATGTCATCATATAAAAAACAGTTCTGAGAGTGAAACCCATGTAATCCAATAATCAGTCAGACTACAGCTCCTATTTCAGCCACCATTAGTATTGTTAAAACCAACACTTACTCTACTAAGACATCACAACCTGAAATACTCCAGATTAAATGAAATGTTTAAATTAAGTAAATGGCTGATTCTTACCTGCTTGGTATTGTGTCAGTGCATTTCTTTCTATCTATCTATCTATCTATCTATCTATCTATCTATCTATCTATCTATCTATCTAATATAAGCAAGGAATCATCTCCAGTCTGATTTGATGCCATTCTATACTGAAATACTAAGATGCAGTAACTAAAACTGTAGAAGTACGCAACAGCAAATTTAATTCAGAATCTTTATGGAAAGCTACTGCATGGAGCGGCACGTTGTGGGCAAGGGGGAAGGATATGGTTATCCTCGTCCCACCTTAAGTGCCAGTTCCAAGTTTTTTGGACAGTACATAACTGTAGGTCTGTACTAGTAGTTGAAGCATGATCTTGAAAGCAGACCATGCCACCTACACATTTTCTGACCTTATTGCCAGCTATTTGGCCGCCAACAGTGAAAACTCAGGGTAACTAACCTGGGCTTGGAGAGAGCAGCCTTGAGCCACCCACCAGCAGACAGGACTGAACGCATGGGCCCAGACGTTGCCAGTCTCTCCAGAGTGGAGCTGGGTCTGGTGAAAACACCAGGCTGGAGCTTTAGCCTTGCTCCTCAAGGGCGCATGTGTGTACGCAGGGTGCACCATAGGCAGGTCTGAGATCGACAGGTCTGAGCCTGCTCCCAGCATAAACGGTGTCCCCTGGTGCTCCCCGTTACAGCTCAGTCACAGATTGCAAGAACAGCGTCTTTTTTCCTTTGTTTTCTTTCTTTTTCTTTACTGGTCTTTTACACAATTGAGTGTCTACAGTTAGAAAACTGTAGCTCAGTGTCTGGGAGAATCTTTAAGAAAACAAAGATATTTTAATATGGTAATAACCTTGTTATTTCAAAACCAAATGGTTTCAAACATGGCAGCGCTGCTACTTCTCTTTCAGGACTATGTACGTGTCAAGTTTGATGTTTTAAAACAAAGTTGTGTTATAATTATACAAGAATACTTAAGAAAAAAAGGCTTATGGAAAACTTAACAGCTGGAAACTGTTTTTTACATATTTGGATGACTCAAAAACAGCTGAATGGGTTCTTGCAAAGCTTTACCAAAAATGTAATTTCTGGATTGAGACAAGGCATGAGAAATATCTGCTGAAAAGGTAACAGTTTCAGAAAGGTGTAAGCAAATATAGACAGAGATTATTTAATTCATCAATGTCTGCTGTACAGTCATTAATGCAATGCTATAAAAATAAAAGAATTCATATTTATGTAGTTTTTCAAAGTTTTCAAAGATTTGTACTAGACTTTAAGTCTAGTAAACTTAAACTAAGCTCCGTAGCTGTGAGTTAATCAAATATTAATATTTATATTTCATTGGAATATCACATATTCAAACAGGAAAACACAGAGAAAGGTACAGGGCGTGCCAGAGTTCACACAGAAAGAGAAGATGACCACATTTAGCACCCGTGCTTTCAGATCGCTCAGCTTGTGCAGCACGGCTGCGCCCTTGGGCACGCGCAGCATCGGCTCGTCTCTCTCCGGCTCCCGTGTCAGGCACACCCAGCTCGCAGGTGAAGAGCCTCATTCGCACACATGCCCTGGGCTCGAATACCCAGCTCCCTTTGTTCTGTCTCCCCCCCGTCATCCCCAAAGGCGAAGTCTGCCAAATTCTGCATAGTGTGATCATGAAGCTTGACTGTACTCAGGTGTCGCGCCAGTTACAAGCGTGCATACGCTCCTCCTTCTCCCCCAGTGCTCCTGAGGGCTGTCAAGGTGAGAGCTGTCACCGGAGACCTGTTCTGCGGTCTTATTCGGGGCATGGTCCAATCTATAACTTGGTAACAATCATTTTACTGTTTGAAACCTCAGTCAGTGAATAAATACGATTTTACTGCTGCTTAGTTTGGATGTTGAGCTATATTGGAGGAAACTGCTCTTCTTTCATACTGAATTTTGTTTCAGGGTGGTGTGTGTGAAAAATAACACAAATAGGAGTATTTTTGGATGATCATACTGAACAGTCAGCAAGAAGAAAAGTACAGCATGGTGAAGGGAAATCTGTAGTAAAAGCAGTACGAGCTCGTGGTTTTCAAATGGGACTGAGACATTAATTTTCACTTTAACCCTAGCTGTAAAACTCCCTCTGAAGCTGAGGAAGTCACTTGATCTCCTGTCATTGCACCTCAACTTCTTCCTCTCTATGTTCGTGGCAGTCATGACCCAGCTCACCAGAATACCGTTCCTCTTGAAGTTCAGTTATTATCAGAGGTTTTGTAGAGATGCTTTTCTAACCTGACAAGCCCACTCCTTGTCAACGTTCAGAGTGCCATTGTCTTATTTTCACGATTAAACGGGCTTTTATGGCTTTCAGTCTTTTTAGCTCTGCAGAACCACCGATTCTGGGAGGAAGAGAAAGACTCGGCACTGCCTTGTGCATTATGCAGGAGATTTTCAGTAGCAACCCCAGGTTAAGAATTCAGTGCTGGTATTTCAGTGGGACATAAATATAATTTCATTTTCTAAGCACAGCTGATATGAGCTTCTCGAGAAATGGTAATCATGAGACAGACTTCAACTTGCCTGTTTTGCAGGCACGTTTGCAGTAGCCCCAGATTTAGTTAGATTTAATCTGTGCACCGAAACTACAGATTCACATAAAGAAGAAACTTGAATTTAGCCAGCTAGGAACACCTAAGTCCACAAATCCCCATGGGACAGCAGGGGGCCATTGATCTTTTCTCAGCTTTTCGAAAGCTTTGGCCGTGTGCCCTACATATTGACCATCTTGCTCATGGAAGGCCTCGGTTTTGTTTTCCCTTTGTCATTTCCCCTTCGAGGTGTCTAGTGTTGCCAGTGGTTCTCACAAGAAGCTGTCCTTGTACTCCTGCCGAAACCAGAATCACAGCCTAAGCCAGCCTTTAACTGAGCATTAGAAGGAAATGATGCTCTTCTCATTTTGCTAGCAGCATCACTTCCTCAGCTTCACAAATAATTTTCTGATGCAAAACTTCTCCAGTATTTAAGTGTTTTGCAATTCTCATACCTAAAACAATTCAAACGCTGAGCAGTGTTACGCTTCTCTCTTTTTCTTGTATGTATGGATCCTGTGCTGCACCAGGAAGCGGATCTTCGTGGATCTTTTTATCAGTCATCTGTTCTTGCTTTCCTGAGTCACCTTTTAGATTGTACGTTTTTTAAATATTTGTTGACTAGAGGATGATATGTTGAGATGACTGGATAGAGAAAAGAGGAGAAGAATTAATAAAAGACAGAAGTCAGTAAGCTGGGGAGTCTGTTGGAGGTAAATCCTTCCCTGGAGAAAGAGTTACATCCTGCAAGGCCCAGGGCAGTTTGGGTGTAGCAGAGTTGCAGGCTGGCAAATTCTCTGCTTTCCTGCTAACTGTTGTGAACAGAATTTACAAAAAAAACACAACAAACCTTTAAATACAATTGCATTTCAACTCTGAAACAAATTAAAACCTAGTAAGCAGTCTTAGAAAGAATTTCCCATTATAGTCCATAGAAGAATTGGCATCATTTAAATAGTACAGGTGCATATGGGAGTCATTTAGGAAGCAACAGAAACTTTGCATCATCCTCTCTGCTCCCACTCCACTCCAGCAGGCTTTTGTTAGTCAGCGGAGCTGCCTTTGCAGGGCTGCATCTTGAGCTGTTGCCGGTTTTGGCTGAAAGTTTTCAGGCTTTGTCACTGAAAAAGAGTATGGAGAGAAAACAATGAGAATTGTTGTTTTCTTGCCTAATTGAAACAGAAAAATTTGTTTGGCTGTTTTGGCCTGAGAGGCAAGGCAGAAAGTACAGCCTCTCCATTTTAAACATCACTATTTTACAGCCCACTTCGCCAAATGGAGCCGTGGAGGTAGGAAGGGCGGGTTGTGAGAGAAACAGATTGCAAGGAGAAGCAATGCAATCTCTTGCACGTCTTTTACAACAATATGACCATTTGATACTACATATGCACCAAGTTTTGTTGAGCTTGCACGGCAAGGTTGTGTTACCTATGTATGTGTGGCCCACCTGCATGTGTGTGCTATTTGAGAACCTTTCCCTCAGCCCATTTACAGTTCGTCTGGGGATTTAGCAGAGTTTTGCAATTTCAGAGAAGGCTGCCTTGTCAGATGTAGCATTAAATGAAATCAGTTTGTATTGCAACAGGATTGGTGGGAGGATCAAAGTCTTGGTATAAAATAAAAGGAGTTATTTGGCTTCTGTGTGCTGAAGTGTTTCTGTTTCCCTCCATTTTTTTCATATAGTGTATTAATCTTAAGCTGTTGAGTTCTCCAGGAGTGAGCAAAATATTGTACCAAAACGGTTATTAAAGAGACTATTGCCTCTTCAGTTACTGCAAGAAGGGGTACATGTTGCTTGTATGAAGGGGCTCAGAAACTGTGTTTTTTTAAGGTTGATCAACATTTCGTTTTAAAATCACAGAGGCATGCACCTAGACAATACAATGTATCTGATAATTCTAGCTTACCCTGAAAAGCCTGTGGTCAGCTAGAGATTTGGCAGATTGTCTCTTAGGCCAGGAAGTAATTCTGGTTTACAAATTTCAAAGCCAAAATCTGTTTTAGTATTTCTTAAATGTCAAAACAACCCTTTGACCTTGAAAATTACTTTCTCTGTATAGTTTGTGTGCTTTTACGTGAAAAACAGGCCTTTTTCTTAGTGAAATGTTGTTGCCTGTTAGTCATCATATCTGAGAATTTAGAGAAGGGAAAGTGACATCAACTCATCTTTTCTTTCCCTTTGCCAGTGCAAGAATGGGCATCATTGATATCAATGGCAGCTGGAGGGAAAAAGACTTGCTGACCTTTAACTATGCTTCCAGTTTATTTCTATAATATACACTCTATCTTCTCGACTGCTCGGTTCTCTGTCTGCAGCGTTTCAGACCTCATAATAATATGAGGACAAGTTTCTCTGCTGGATATCAGAAGTAACCTCCAGTGCCTCGATTTTGGTCTGTCCCCTTCAAAGCAGTGCAGGAAGGTAAAGGCCATATTTAATGCAGCTGGCCAGCTGCACACTTCTGCAACCCAAACTGGTCGTTCCTGACCCTGAATATCATCAGCTGAACTTAAATACAACGTTTGAGCAGCAAGTTTAGTTGACGAATCTCCAGTGTTCTCCTTTTCTGTAAAGTCATTTTGCTGCTTCCGAGCGTTTGGTGGTTTTCCCTCCCCTGGAAATACACCCTTCCTTCATCCCTTCTCCATGCACCTCTTCTTCTCAGTCTTGCTTTTCCTTTCAGAAAGCAGGCACCTGCCTGGTGCCCCCGTTCCCAGCGGAGCAGAAGCAGCCTGCGGTTCGGGCTGTGCATGAGAAGCGCCGTGGGAGGGAGCAGTCCGAAGCCCTTCTCTCTCCCGGGCAGCGGCGCAGGGCACATCCTCCCTGGTCCCAGCAGCTGCTGCTCTGCACAAAAGCAACTGCAGATCCATTTGGTTCTGGTATGGCGAACCTCAGAACTTCTTCCCGTGTGAGCTCTGGGCCTCTTCTGCCTCAGCCATCCATAGTATCTAATGTTACTGCATTCTCAAGACTTTCTACCCGAGGAGTTGCAAGTGCTATGTAGCTGTTAATTAATTAACTTTCCCTGGATTTCTGTGAAGTAGGAAGGTCGTATTCTCACCACTTAGCTGCAGAGGAAACTGAGGCAGAGGATGAACCATTCCTTGGTTTGACAGAACACCTAAGCACAAGTTTCATTTAAGGGTTGTTTTAAGAAATTTTCTGATAAATCATTTGAAATGTCTACCTTAAGTAGCCTGCTGAAAACCATTTTAAAAAGCACTGCATGGTCTTTATAGCAATCGATTAAGTAGGTACCATTGTTATGTAGAATGGGGAAACCAAGGCATCGCGTGTGCGTACGGTCATACAACCCGAGAACTGATGCTCACAGAGTGAAGCAGCTTTCTTTTTATAGTCTTTTGTGGTTACACTCCTTCCTTTCTCCCCTTAGTTGATTGTTTATAAGATTGAACAAGGCTCTTTGGAGAAGAGATTGAATTTGGAGGTGTTGGCTGTAGAGTTCCGAGGTGATGGTTATTCAGCCAGTTTACACTGTAGCATTATAAATTATTAAGTATATTAAAATGTTAAAAAGTAATACCTGCTCAGTGATACGCCAACTTAATATAGAGCAAACACCTACTACTGATCTGTAGTTAAATTATTTAATCTAGAACTAATCTACCGTTCAAACCAGTTTTGAAAATGAAATAGTTCTATCACTAAGAATAATTAATTGTTCAAACCCATAGGGCTAAGTCCAACAGCGACCTAAATGATATGAGAGAATTACACATCGGACACAAGCGTGTGGGAAAATAAGTAGCAAAATAATATATGTTGCCCCCGTTCTCTCTTATTCCGGCCGGTATCAGGCACTTTTATTGGTAGGGCTTTTCTCTGTGTTGGCTTTGCCCCCTGCTTCCTCCCTCCAGCATTTAAGTTCCGGCACTTTTATGACCATCTCACAGGAAGAGTTGGTAGAGGTTTACGTTTTCTTTGCCCTGCATCCATTTAAACCCATGCCTGCAGCCTGGCACAGCCTTGGGCCCTGGCTGGTCCCACTGAAGAGCTTGGCTCGGTAGAGCTGCCCCCATGTCTGGGGAGGGGAGCTGCCTGCCAGAGCACTCCCAGTGACCTCAGTGGAATTGCTACTGATTCACCCTGATGTAAATACAAGCAGCTCTCAGGCCAGTAGACCTTGGTGATGAAGTGTTTCCAACAACCCGTTTCAGGAAAAATAGTGAGCCTCTTGAAGAAAAAAAAAAAAAAATTTTTTTTTTTTTCCTCACTCTCTCCAAACGCCTCCACAAAACAACATGGGGGAAAGGAGCAGAGCAAATATTCAACAGGAAATTTTTTCTTCAACCTTCTTGGAGAAAAATATTCCCCCCACAAATCAAAACAAGATGGAGCCCTGGAGCCCCACCTGCTGACTTGAGGAAACCAAGAGAAGAAAGGGAAGATGCCTGGTCCCATGCCAAGCATTCAGCCCTGGGCTTGTAGCACTGTGATGTGGCACTTAAGGCTCTAGGGGACCTGGAGCCAGCGTTACAAATGCAACAAAAACTCTCATGAAAACGAGCCTCTTAACAGCGTGTTGAGCTGGTCTGCAATGGCCTCAGGAAATCCCCCTGGCTAGACAGGGCCTTTTTATCCACTACATTGCTCTGACTCAAAGAGAAATCTCACATAACCTCCTTGACCAGAAACTGAGCGTGCACGTAATCTGCAGCGTAGGTTGTGATTTCCTTATTTTCTGTTAATCATTTCCCACCTCTCGCTCTGGAGAAGTCTGCCCTACCTTTCTTTGCTGTCCCATTACATGTAGGGCACAACGCTGCAAGCATGTGGCATGTCCTTGGTCATCGGGCTTCCTGCTGTCCTTCCTCTGTGGCCAGACACTTAGCAGATGTAAACAGGGATAGAGCCATTGATTTGTGTGAGGATTTTCACTGGTGGAACACTTGGCCCTTTGATGCCCAGAGAACTACTCATTTTTAATAGTACCACAACTGATGCTACATATTTTCAGGCTCAGGACCGTCTACAAGCGAATGCTTGCGTATTAATTACAACAAAGAGCAAATCTACTTGACATTTGATTTTGTTTTTCTTGTTTCCTTGCAAGCTTGAAAATGAGCTGCTTTTGCCAAAAAAAAATCGAAATGCATTTCACACCTTTTTTTTAAAACTTGAAATAGGCCCCTTGAAAAAACTGACATGTTAAACACCAGCAAGAAAATGATTATTTGGACATATGGCTCCTCTTCCTGAACTTTGCCGAGAGGTTAGATAACGCTCTTTCACATCTTAAAAGACTAGACTCTTGCTACATTACTAACATATTCTTATGTAATAATCCAGCACTGATGATACTTTATCCAATCCCGGTAATGTAAGACTCATTTATGGTTTGGTCAGTTGTGGAGGATTTGTTTTTTCACAGATTATCTTCTAATTTGTTTTTTTTTCATTACTCTGTCCTGAAGTAGAATATAGAATAGAGCAGACACCAAAATATCTTGTGGCTCTATCTTTCAGCAGGCTTTTGCTTTGTATGGATTGTTTCTATTAAACATTGCATGCTTAATACAGAAGTATAAACAAATTTTAAAATGCCACTCTTAAATGAAGACAAACTCATCCGAACCCATCCGTCTACTTTTCAGGTGAGGCTATTTCATAGTGAAAAATTTGTAAGAATTAAAATAAAGGTGTCAAACGATCTGAGATAATGAAATTTCACAGAAAGATTGTCATTACCTTTGTCACAATTGATGTTCGCAGTCCTGTGAGGACTGCAGGTACCTGCAGAATGCATAGTCATATAGGTGAGCTGGCCAGAAAACAGCAATGCCTCATGGTGAAAATATTTGAAATTTTGGAGTATGAGAATGAAACTTTATGAAAATTTTTCGTAAGGAAATGAGTTTTCAAAAGACCCACCTGAGTAGAGCTAATGGCTGAAGGACCAGGACTCCTCCAGTGGGTGAGGGAGCGTGGGAGTCTGCTCCCTTCTGTGTCTCCCTCGTCACACCCTTAATCATCAGGCTCTTGGGTCAGCCTCTTTCTCTGGCTTTGAACTAGAGTTTCTACCCTGGACCCAAGACACTTCCCTAATAATATTTTCATTAAAAATTATGTTTACCACAAGTTGTTTCATGTTCACTGACAGAATTCTGCAATGGAAAATTGTGGAGTCACAGAATCCTGGGATAATAAAAACCAGAAAGGACCTCCTTAAGTCATCTGGGTCCAGCCCTCACCCCTGCTCAAAGCAGAGCCCGTGAGGATCAGGTTACTTTTTTAACCAGCTTGTTTGTGTGTGCATGTATGTCCTTCTATGTACCCATGTTATAAGCATATATACCCTACTGCACATTTTTTCAAGAACTGTGTTTCTTAAACTTGAGATTTTTAGAAAAATTCTAGGTTCTGTCGTTGATAAACAGAAACTCTTGATCAGAAGCCATCCTGCACAGGAATGAACGTACAGCTCTACAGCCACTGTACCAGACTCTTGTTGTGCCTGGTTCTTTCCTTTAATTGCAAGACCACTTTTTTTAGTGACAGTGGGTTGTAGGGGCTTAAATATGTCCCCTAAGTCATAAAATGATGCTGTAACCAAGGGCTGGCATTGACTATGCTTAGACTGAACCCTGTTCCTTCACAGAGGGGGGACCCCAATTCTGCTACTTATCACTGCTCTCTGTTGCGCACAGTATGTTCAACTAGATGGAGCAGTGATCTAATCTGATGTGGCAGCTCCTACATTTCTATCTTTTAAGTGCTTTACTTACATGAATTAATTCTGAAAACACTCTTGTGACGTTAAGTCATTGTTATGATTCCCATTTTAGAGACCCTGTGTCTAATTCTTAATTATACTAATTCTTCCTTATGCTGGTGAGGTTCCAGATCTGTGAAAGGGTCTCCCAACTCAGGGAGATGGATTGCAGAAATGTCAAGGGCAAAATGAGAGTTCATTGCCCTATAGCAATTCTCTGTTTCTCTAAGGTCAGAGAGAAATATTAGAAGACAAGTATAAAAGAGGCTCTGTTGATTTGTACTAGGGGCTACACAGGAGTTGCATACCTTAAGCCTGTAAGAGGTGGTGTATTGGCCAAAATGAAATTATTGGAATTTTTGACACTTCTTTCAGTGTGGCCACAATCTCATCAAAAGAAAGTAAAAACCACCTCTGCTGCCCCTTCTTTTCCTTTTATCAGAATACATTGTCAGAGAAGTGATACCCTCCCCTCCCCCCGAAAAAACAACAAACCCAGAATGAGAGGCAGTGAACTTGGGGGAGGGAGGAAAAGACTGAGGCTTGCCCAAGAATTAATAGCAAGCCCTTTTAAAAGTAGTCATTATGTGCTGAACCAGAAGGATCTTCTGTCTTTCTGTATGATGAAACTACCAGTGAAATGTATTGCAAGATAATTAGGAGCAAACAGGCAGGAAAAATGAGCGATGCACTACTCTTCATTTCCGGAGTCGGTCTTGTTCCAGTCACCTTGCAAACTGCAGCTGTGTCTTGTGGAGAGACTGGAGGTGGACATCAACCTTATCCGTGTCTTCTTTCCTCACGGCTCCACCCAGCCCAAGGACAAGATGGAAATCAGATCTGCTGCAGAAAAGAGACAGAACTCTACGCCATCCTCTGGCTCTTAGGCTTCTCACTCCAGATGCAAATCTAAGAGAGAAAGTGGTATGTGCAGAGCAGGGACCCTTGCAGCTGTCCCTGAGACAAAACTGATGGTTGGACAGAGAAGCCAGAAGCCCTCAGAGAAGAGATTTTGGTGGGAATATCACAGTTTTGGTATGCTGAGGCTGTATGACTCCCCAGACTGCTAGTAATATTGTTGTTCTTACAACAGTTTTGTCCTGAATGAGGAATATCAAAATAATTACATTTTTTGCTCAGCATTGAGCCTATGGAAACGCCTACGGAAACAAGACATCTTTAGATAAGAAAGACTGGAGGCAGAGGCACAGTACCTGTCACCCCCCAATGCGGGAAGTAAGATTTGTGAATGTGTGACAGGACCAAAGTTAGCAAGATGGGTATATGGCATGTTTCACGTCAGCATTTAGAACAGAAGTGGGGCAAACCTCCACTTCAAAGTTCTTCAAATCAAAATTATAATTGTCTTCCCATGAAAGTATGAGAGAAAATTAAGCCTCCTGACACCCTGAGATACTTAGGCTTCTTTCAAAAATTGTAGAATAAAATACAACAGAATAGAGTAGAATAGGCTGAATATAACACACAGTGCTGTTTAAGTAATTTTAATTTTGGAGCAGAGATGCAGTGTGCTAACAGCAGTATGGATCGTGATAGAGGGTAGAGAGCAAGTTAGAGAGTTAATGTTTTCAGTGTTTAAAAGTCTTCTGAGGCCTTCACAATAAGCATCCGTATAAATGTACAGGAAACACATCACCTGCAAATCTGCTTTTTAACTAGTGATCAGATTTCTTTGTGAAAACACACTTTCAAAATGTTACTTTTTGACCCAATGCAGCTGAAGAGGAAGAAAAGCAAGTCTTGCTCTTCTTGCGTCTTCTCAGCCAGATGTTTTATAGAGTTCCCCTAGGTTGCACTGTTGCTTTTCCAGCGAAGGCAAGGGGATTGCACTGGTGCCCGTGAGGGCATGGCTCACTTTTCAGCATCTTGTTGCTGGCAGTAATGTGCAAAAAAAGGAACAAAAATGTCTCTCATAGCCCAATTTACAATATTTTCATTTTTTTTTTAAAAAGAGAGGCTCTTCCACAGAATAGGCCATTATACTGGGATTGTCTAATAAAGAAAAAATAGGGAACCCCTCTGATGTTTCCGTTTACATTTCCCTGTTGTCAGCAAATCTCTGAAAAGAATCACCTTGGGAACTAAACAGTGTCAGTAACAGGTGCTTTAGGAACCAGTCCTGGAGATTTGATGTAGTTTTATATACGGGGGGGGGGGGGGGGGGGGGGGGG
>NW_010541297.1:42520-47267 GCF_000687285.1 Phaethon lepturus | reverse complement strand
TAGGGGGAAGGCGGGATAGTTCTGGTAATCAGTGCAATAGGAAATAAGCTCGTTTGTTTTGCCCCTGAAAATCAAATTGCATATATGACAGAAATGAACTGGGTTAGATGCAAGGCATGGTACCTTTCTCACCTTAGTGTACAAAGGTATCTACCAAGCATAGTAGTGAAAGTTAGGAATGATTGCATACCCAAAAGATAAGGAAGGAGTACATTTCTGTAACAGGTGGACTTTCCAGTCTTTTCCTATAATTTCTTATGTACTGAACGGTAACCATATATTCCCCCTCTCCAAAGTGCTGTGCTGGTTTACATCTCCAAGCAAGAAGCACAGACTCACAGCTGTTTGTGAAGACAAGCCAATAAATCTAGAGGAATCTGTTCGTACAACTTATCGTGACATTACATAGTTAAACGCCATTTTTCAGGTAGACAGAGCTCCTTCATTGCAAAGGAACCAAACTCATCTCGGTGCCACCGAGATCTGTTGATTTTCCATTAATGTCAGCTCATGTTAGCCATACTGAGTGTTACAAGTTGCGCTGCAGAATACTTTATATATATTATAGGAGCAAGTACTCTGCCATTTCCAGGTCCTGCCCAGTCTGCTGTTGCTTAGTGTCCTGCTTTTGGCTGGCATTACGTGGTGCATGTAGAAGTCACAAAGCAAGGAGCAGTTCTGGTGGCTTTTCCTTTCAGAAGTCGTGCCATTTGCCAGTGGCAAATCCCAGTACAGTTCTCATAAAGGTCTGTTCCAGTTCTGTAGCCACACTTTTTTCCTATGGAGTGGGTATGATACATGTGAGCTTGAAAGCTTGCTGCAGCACTGATTGCCTTTTCCATAGCAAACAGCAAACTTCATTCAACTCATCAGACTGAGCTTTTAATTCTCGCTTCTTTGACTAAACTGCCCTGATACAGGCAATGGTTTATTTGAAGGAAGAGCAAGCAAGAGGGTGCGATGCAAAGAGAGAGATGATCATCATGTATCTAAATTAAAATCTGTGATAAAATCTCAGAAGGGGAAGATGATGTACATTTTTTTTGGAGCTGCTCTTGGCCATTTGCATTTAGACTCCAGGTCTGCTCTTGGTTGATATTCAGGTAGAAATCAGAAGGTCTTTGACTTGTAGACAAAGACCCTTGCTTCTAATAGAAGGGGACCTACTAAGAGCAGGACTTAACAGTAGCGCTTTCTACATTAAGCACTATAGGAGATTTGGAGATCACCATATCAGGAACGCATGCTAATAGAATATGTGCCACATAGTAAAAACTCACCTGGGCAAAATGCTGCTCCTTCTGATATCAATGGAAATTTCCTTTTGACCAGGGGTTGCTATGGCAGCAAGCACTGGAAATGAGAACAAGGACATTTTGATATGTCTACACTGTGGATTGCAAATTATGATACCCGAGTTAGTTTTAAACAGTCTTGCAAGAAGTGGTCTAGTTAAGGCAGCATGGAACGCCACGTGGCCTAATTTACCATGCTAAGCAGCTTGCTTTCCGGTCCAGGGTCGATCCATGCCTGGGGTAGAGGAGAAGTGAAGAGGCGTTTGAAGGGATGCTCATTTTAGGGCAGTGGGATGAGGAACTGACTGCGTCAAGGAGAAGGGTAGGGAAGGAGAAATAGCATGAAAGAGAGGAATCTAGAAGACAGGAGGAACAACAGTCAACTGAATGGAGGGGATGGAAGCTAAACCGACAGCGGCAGAAGAGATGCAGGTTTGGGGGTCCAGGGACTAAAGGGTCCCTTCCCATGGCAGTGCACTTTGCTCTGCTCCTCGGAAGTCAGCCCAGTGCTCCTGGCTCTCAGCATTTCCATTGTCAGGAAGACGCCATCAAACCCCTGAATGAAGTGTCCTCATGCTCTGCTAGTGGTTGACGACGTCGTAAGCACCGTTTTACTCGTGCTGCCGATGACGCTGCCGGCTGAAGTGGTGAAGTTCTGTATTACAGCTCCGCAGGTGCTCGCCCGCCTCAGCATCAGCAGCAACACGGAACAGCATTTGATTTTTAAGTTGGCTTTAAAAGAAAACCCTGAGAAATTATATTGAAAATGCATTACTGTAATGTTAATGTTACTAAGTCAAGCACTTAAGAGTTAGGAAATGCCACAGTTAATGTTGTCTGTGCAACCTTACCGAGGGCCCCTTGTACCATTACCATAGCCTGTAATTACATGACTGCACACTGTTTCTTCCACTGAACTCCTGCATCAAGTGGTCAGGTCCTCTGCATATTTCATTAGAAACATAGCCCAGAGCTGTTTTGCACCCTGCTGGATTATTAGTTTGGTACTGACCCAGGGAGGAGAAAACTACTTGTCTGTGTCACTGTGCTCTACAAAATCTCCTCATCTGGAAAGGAGTTGAGGCCTTTGATGGCACTGTATTTCTCGGAAATCTCCTTTTCTGTTCTTCAATAGTGCCTTACCTCCCATAATCCCATAATATTTCAAATGGGAGCAATTCATATTTTGGGGAGGCTGGGGAGGCAACTCGTAAAGAACATTTAACAGACCTCATTAAGTGCAATGTCCTATTTGCTTCTGCAGTGCATCCCTCTCCTATTGACCCTGGTTAGCTCTTCCTGTAATCTGTGCTGAGTCAATGGATCCCAACGGGCTGGCAGGGAGATGGGACACAGCCACCCAGGATGTGGCATTTTAGAAAGTGGAAAAGGGCAGGAACCCAGCTTTTCCTAGAGCAGAGGGCGATAGAAGGAATTAATAATAGTGATACGTGCCGTCAGCTCCCATTAATAGCAAAACACATAAAAACTGGTGAGAGTTTTGCCTGGAGACGTATGTAGAAAAGATGATGAAATTAATGTAGGGTAATTGGTAGCGCTTCTGTCTGGTTTTCGTTCCTTCTTTCTTTAATCATTTGTTCCAAAAATGCAAAGTGAGGGGGGAATCCCAGCCCTCCCTCTCAAAGCCGAGAGTTGTGAATTTCTCCTCGACTTTCTTCCCATGCTTTTGAGTGACGCTTGCAGGTTAGTCGGGCCCATTTAAAAGTTTATATACAGCAGATGTTCACAGAGCTGATCAGGAATTACGGATTTACTGCTGGAGCTGCAACCTTATACGAAATACAGAGAATGTATTTAAAATGCAGAGAATATACCAGGTATATTCTTGCGGGCACAATAAATTCACACGCACAACCCCCTTGCTGCCATCCCACTCAGGAGGGGACACCAGAGCCCGCGTGCCCTGAAACCCCACGCAGGTCCCCAGCGTCTGACAAGGGGAAGTTCTGGTGGGGCAGGGGGTGATGTCCAGAACCAAATGTGCCGGCAGCTGCCTCTCAGCGTGTTACCTGCCGCCTTCCCTCCTGGGGGCAGAGGCTGCCTGCCCCACACCTTTCTAGAAGCAGACTTCGCAGAAGTGTCATAAATCTCTGCCTCGCCCGCCGCGCAGCGCTGCCGCTGCCCTGCTTGTCGCCAGGATCCATCCATTTGGACGGCGCCTCGTTTTGCAGCCCAGGGTAGAAGGAACAGATTGCTTTGCCACCTATTTTGGGGTATAGCTTCTCCCCCGACAGTGCCTGGGACTGGTCCGTCCCAATACCCGGCATTGCCTTTTACAGCATCTCCATCTGTGTCCGGCAGGTACTTGGTTTGTCTGTGCCTGTGCAGACATCCATGGCAAGGATGTGCTCCCGGAGCTTGTGTAGTTCCCGAATCGCAACATTCCGGTGAGCCGTCAGGAAAATTCAACTGAGGGTCGGCACGGTCTCGCTTTAACTGAACAGGCAAACCTGCACACCCTTCCCCACCCCGCGGGACAGGTAGCGTGGGAAGGCGCGGGTGCTTATTTCAGCGAGAGCTGCGGTGGTGTGCAAAAAAGAGAGGGAAGGGATCTCCCAGCTTTTTTGGAGAGGGCCTCTGTATAATGCCATTTGAATCTGTACTTTTTGTTTGGTGGTAAGTTTTAATAGTTATCCTTTGAGGATTTTCCCGGCGAGCTTATCTGAATACACCAACAGTCTTTTTTGTAATATTCGCATTTCCCCTTTGGTTCAGCCGAGCCCACTGACAGATCATTCAAATTCAATTGTTTTATGTCTAAGCCGAACAGCTAATTAAAGTAGGGATGATTAACCTGACTGGCAGTGTCGCTCTCTCTCCCTCGCTCCCTCCCTCCCTCCCTCCCTCCTGTTCCAATCAGTCTTTTTCTCACACTCTCCCTCTCTCTCTCTCTGTCTTTTGCTCTACTCTGTGTGTGTGGTGGTGGTTTTTTTTTTTTCCCTTTTTTTTTTTTTCCCTCCTCTCTCCTAAACGTGGTCTGCTTGCTGATGGCAGAATGGCACTCGGAGATTTGTGCATTGTGTCTGGTTTCCTACGGGCAGGCTGACCCAGTGCCTCTAGGGACTTATCAATAGACCACTCAGAAAAAGGGGGGGGGCGGGGGGGGGGGGGGGGGAGAGAGAAAGAGAGAGGGAGAAAGAGAGAGAGAGAGAATCAATATCAAGAATAGAAGGAGCTCCGAAGCCATTTTTTTTTTTTTTAAAGAAGTATCAGGACTTGGGAAGAGGGTGACAAAGAAGGTTTTTCAAAGAGGCAGTGGAGGAGGTTCTAATAAATTTGGAAGGAAACAGTTCCCTGTCTTGGGAAAAAAGGAGAACTCCTGGCTGATTAGCATTCACACCAGGTATGAGATGTTCCCTACCCCTTATCACTGTCGCAACCCAGATGGAAAAAAGCTTTTTTTTTTTCCCTCCTTTTTTTTTCTTTTTTTT
>NW_010541297.1:32601-42443 GCF_000687285.1 Phaethon lepturus | reverse complement strand
GGCGGTGGTGGCGGGGGAGCGGGAGCCGTGGGCACTGGTGTGCCGGGAGCAGGGAGAATGGAAGCAGGGCAGCGGGGAGGGGGCGGCTGGGAGTGTGTTACTGTGTCTCCTCTTTGTGCACCCCTGGGGGGGTTACCCAAGTTCATTTCCAGCAGGTGGATTTAGGCAGGGAGTTACTTAACGCTTGACCGCCAGTTTTGAAAAAAAGGGAAAAAAAAAAAGAAAAAAAAGAAAAAAAAAAAGACCTGCTTCCTATGTCTATTAAAGGAAGCTCCAATTTTTTCCCTCTCTCTCCTCTCTCTCTCTCTGTCTCTTCCCTCTCTTCCTAACCAGACAGCGGGAGGGTTTCTGGCTCCTCGCCAGCCCAAAAGCCTCTAAGTGTTTTGCACTTGTTTCAGGGAGCCCGGGGATTTTTTTTTCAGCATTTTCACTAGAGAACAAAGAGTTCTTTACAAAGGAAGGGGGAGAGCGAGCTTAACGCCTGAGATATGTTTTTCTATTTTTATTAGGGAATTTTTCCCCCCCTCCTAAAAAGAAAGAGAGAGAAGCAAAGCACAGAATGTGTGGCAGCAACAAAATAGATTGAAAGGAAATGCAGTTCCCTTACCTCCAAATTATAATTTGGAATTAATAAGAACAGGAATGGAAGGGGGACAAGACCAAGTGAGTTTGATATGTCATTCTTTTCTCCCTTTTTTAAAACTCTCTCTTTAAATCCAATTGCTGTTTTGCCAACTTACCTGGTCTCTTTGGGGGGGGGGATAAAAGTTATACTGCAGTTTCTGTTTACTTAAAAAATCAAACAACAAATTCATATGGGGGGGAGGGAAATGGAGTGGTTTCGGTGGAAGAGGAATAAATGAGTGGGAACAGAAATCTTTCACTTTCTGTCACTTAGAAAAAAAGTTGGTAATGGCTTGTTGAAGCTAGGATCCTAAAATACAGATGGGGCACTAACGTCTGTGTTCACGGACCCAGCTTTTCCCTGACCATCTGTCTAAAAGTCACCTCTCATTGGCAGCTCAAATGATTAGTCGGAGCTCAGGGATTTGTTTGTTTGTTTGTTTGTTTGCTTGTTCCTCCTGTTCGGTGGGACCCTCTCTCAAATGGCTCCATTTCACCCTTCTGAGTTTAGTTCTCTCATCGAGCCCCACATTGAGGATTTCAGGGTAGACCTCCTTGCGCTGTAGATTTTTTGTTCTTCTGAATGTATTTCTTTATAGATAACACTCTTTGTCTATTTGTATGTGGAATAGGCACACGTATATAGAGAAGGGGATAATGCATCACATTTAAGGAGATGTTTAGATTGGGATTTTATTGCATATAGTCTATAACGTACAGGATATCTCCTCTACAGGGTCTCCTGTACAATGATTAGGATGTTTGATGATATATACCGTTGCAAATTCAGTAGCTTAAGGAAGTGCTTTCTTTAGCCAAATTCTGCCTTCCTTCCTTTATTGATTTGTATTTTCCTGGCTTTGACAAATTACCAATCTAAAAACTGCATCATATAGCAGTGGTACAGGAAACAAGAGAGGAAGCTGTATATTATATCCCCCCCTAAAAATCGTAAGCGCACAATATACAGAACTAGATCAAATCATTACAGAGTTACAACGATTCTTGCTGGATGCAGGGCATTATTACTACAATACCTTGATTTTTATATTCATGCTGCAGGCTTCCCTCAGAAGAGGTTGTCTGTTAAAGCTACATAGGTATCACATAATGTATCTGTGGCACTGTTTTTAAGCATCGTCTATGCATTGTCTAACTATGCACGGAGAATTAGTCCATTTACATCTCCTCGTATGATGAAGGGGGGAAAATCCATGCTTGGGCTCTGCCTGCGCCGCTTTAGGAACGCCACTACCCTACAGTGGCAAAAAGTCCTGCAGGATACAGCCCGTCCCTTGCAAAAGTGAAGGGAAACCGTCCACCACAAGCGAAACCGCCAGGTAAAACATAGTTTTGTTTTCGTACCAGTATCTACGCTGGGGGCTTGCACCCCTCCAGCTCCGTTAGCCAGGGCTCTTCTCTCTCCAAAGCTGTGGTGGGCACAGCTTCCCCAGCAGAAGTTGGAGGGGTCATGATGGGCTCAAGTCCCCTGCTCTGAGTCCAGGTACCTTCGCTGCAGGTAACCCAGGTGCTCTGCATTTCCATGGGTAGCAGCAATAGCTGTGTCGAGTCGAAAGTACTTTGTGGGCTCCCCAGTTTAATGTGAAGCGCTTGATGGAGAGGGATGGACCACCAAAACGAACTGGTCGTTCTGTTGGCAAACATAATGAATAGAGGAACTTTGGGCAAATTACAAATGCCTTTCTTTTATTTTAAATCCTCGCTTTCCTCGTTCCTCCGGAGAGTTTTCCCAACTCCTGATGTTTTTCATGGTCTGAATGTTTTCTGTGACTTTCGTCTTTTGCTGTCTCACTCTCCAAAAAGGAAAAAAAAAAAATCACAGGAAGAGTAAACAAAAGAGCACAGAAATGGGACTTGGCCTTTGAAGTTTTCCGTAGGATAAGCAGTCTCATTTTTGTTCTGCCTGAATCTTCTCCCCACCTCCCCTTTTTCTTTTTGTTAATTCTTTTAAATGCTTTTGTGAGCATTTTGTATCTGCAACTGTGGAGATGGTGACAGAAGAGGGAGGACGTAACATAGCTGAGATCTAGATTTAGCCCCCCTCAATCTCAACTAGAAGGCATCTTCCAGCGGCTGTCACTGCTTCCAGAAGTAGGAAGAAAGACGATAGCTGTCTTTCGGGGACTCTTCATGGACCTGACCTGAGAGTAGCACATTCACAGTACAGGAGAAGAGAGAGAGAGAGAGAGAGAGGAAAAGAAAAAAAAAAAAAAAAAAAAAAACGAAAAAGGGGGGGGGGGGGGGGAAGAAAAGCTCTTTGAGCAGTAACACACTGGCTCTTTCTTCCTGCAGGCAATCCGCTCCAGCTCCTGGCGACGTGTCCTGCACTATCAGATATCATATGACTCTTTATTTGGACTCCCGTTAGCAGTATGGGCCTGTTAGGAGGCTGTTTGTTTTCTTTTCCTTTCATTTCCTTCTCCCCAGTTCCCCCCCTATTTTATGTGTGCCTGTGCAAGCGTATCCCTTTTGTAATCTCTCTTTTTGTGCTGAAGCTTTATAAAAAAAAAAAAAAATCATTTCCCAGGGCTGTTTTTAATCCTCTGCCAAAATTGAAGTTCATTGTCGAGCTGTAAAAATAAATAACACCTTTCGGTTTTATTTTGCTTTTCTACCTCTTCCTTCACCCTTTCCGTCACTTCTCAGTGTGTCCGTGCACACTCGTGTAAGTCCCCCCCGTCTCTCCTGCCTGAGTGGATGAAGTTGGGATACACCTGTGTCGGTCTAAGGAGGAATACAGAGCTGCCTGCTGCCGCTCCTGCTGCTCCGTGCTGTTCCTTGCACTTTCATAAACTTTCCTCTGCTTATTTATTTATTTCATTTGGGCACCTTCTCCACACTGAATTTGAAAAGCTGTCAGGCAGCGATCGCTGTGCTGGGCTTTTCTGCGTTTAGGCGAGCGAACGGGGGAAGTTAAGGCTGTAAGAAAATGAAATACTGTGCTGAAGAAATAGAGGATGGCGTGTGAGGTAGAAATTAAGAGCTGCTTTGTGTATGCCACCCGTAAAAGTTTCCTGTACCAGAATGCTGGTGCCTAATAATAGGATGGAGGGAGCCGGACAGCAGCTAGCAGTTGGAGGTGTATAGCCAGGTAGCCTTATGGCAGCAATATTTCTGATACCGACTTACATTTTAGTTAAGGGACATGACTTTTTTCCCCTATTTGTACTGTCTTTAGCAAGACGTTATTTAGATAAACACCACTGCAAAACTTTTTGCCTGAAAATGCAAAGTCACGTCAACAGAAACAATTAATTGCTATCAAACGTATTAAACCGTTGCGAGAAAAAAGGTCTGTTTTTCCAGAAGAGAGGTAATGTTTTGTTTTGATACTTTCCTATGCAATGTTTTCATTTCCATTTTTTGAACTAAGGATTTATTTTGACAATTGTTAAGAATTGATTTCTAAAGGAAAAAGGGGGGAAATCCTTAAAAACATTCCAAAATTAGAGGGTTTGAAGGGGGCAGATTTAGGCTGTTTGGGAGGAATTTAGACTGTTTGGCTTTTTGTTTGTTTGCTTCAGTTTTGTGCAACCTGAATTGTAATATACTTTGGCAAGCAAACCAGAAAATGAGCTTTTTACACAACTTTGCTCCCTCTGTAATTACTGCTGTATTTTTGTGGAACTCGGTGCTTTTTTCATCTGAATTTGGTAAGATCATCAAAGCTGAAATCCTGTTTGCACTGTAGAGACACAAAGGAGTTACTGACACTTTCCGTCAGAGGTAGATGCTTTGGCCAGCCAATCCTTCCACCAACTCGCGCTGTTCAGCAGCCGGCTGTGCGCGGGCCGATCGCCACGCTCCAGGGGAACATACGGGCGTATTTTGTAGACGTGATTTATATACATTTTGTGCCGATACTCCTATGAACGTCGCTGAAGATCTGTAAGTTTTAGCATTTGCTATCCGGTGTGTACTTAGGCCAGCGTACAAAAGCAGTCTTGTAAGTGAGGCAAATACAGATTAGCCATTTTTTTGTTATGAATCCAGAAACAACTGTATTTCAGCCATACTGTAGGTGTGTTGACCCACATCAAGGTCTCCCTGCTAGGCGATGGTGTTTTGTGTTTCTCATCTGAGACACCTTCCCACTGAAGTCAGTGCAGGTTTTCCCGAGAAAGGCTTAATGAAAAACAGAGCTAGAACATCAAGATTTAGCATGATCCCCTTGAATCAGTGTTGGAGACCGGACAGCCCAGAACATGTCCTTGCGCGGCGCAGCGTCCCTCTCATCCCCCTCTAGCATGCAGAGCACACTTGCTGTAGTGGAGGTGCTCAAGCTGGGTTGAGATGACTCCTGCAGTCTGAAACTTTATTTGTATACACCTGTAGTTCCTTCAGAAAATTACCAATATCTCTTCTTCGCTCTCAACAGCAGACCATTTTTTTTTATTTAGTTTTTGCCAGTCATCTCAATGGGAAGTAAGAGACTCTTGACCAGAGACAGCATTTTGAGGCTTCTTTCCTTTTCTGTCCTCGTCTAGCAACTTGAAACCAGCTCTGTTTTAACATTTTGTGCTTAGTTCATGGTCCTGAGGAAGGAATCACAAACTTTGTTGGAAGAAATTTGGTTTTGAAATAAGTGTTACCAACGTTTAAAAATTGTGTGCTGTTCATGCACAGTACATGATGTTCCCTGTTACTCTACGCACGCTCCAGTGCTCTGAGCAGTCCTAGCTGTGGGTTTTTATTTGTGAGCTCGTTCTGGTAGCTGCCCATGAATTTAGTTGACTTCACAATCGGTAAACAGCTCAACAGTAAGACTGAAGTTTGAGAGCTATGTAAGTGCGAGGTAGAAGGCTTCTTTTGAGTTTTTGGCCATTTCAGTGGGTTGTTGCTCATCATCTTTATTTAAAGAAAAAAACATTCTCCTCAGACTTCTTTGACTTCATCTCTACAGAGTAGATTATTCTATTTCAAAGTTATTATAAGCTCAAATAATGATAAAATACATATTTAGCTACCTCATTAAATAAATATAGTGAAGAGCTGCAGAAAGCTGAAAGACAAGCCCCGCAGCTAATGTCTGAAAGTGTGGCTCTGGGCTGGGCAGAGAAGGCCAGGCTCGTTGCTGCTGAAGTTTTGTTAGCATAACTTGGACTCAGTGGAATTGCACCAAAGTTGTGTTTTGACTTGGCTTAATTTCACTGCTTTCATCTGACTTTTTTTTCTAAGCCAGCCCAATCCGGATCTATTCAGTGCTCGGGAGGGTGATAGCCAAGGGACAAAACAGCTTGTCTAACACATGTCTCTTTAGTGCACCAGTGTGTGGCTTGTGGGGCCTCAGACTGGATCACCACTGTCAAGAGAAATGCATTTTCCTACAGCGTAATAAGTTGTCCCGCTGCTTTCAGATGTCAGAGATCCTCAGTTCAGCACTTGGTGAAAAGGTCTGCTCTCAGAAGAGGTTTCCTTTCCATTTAACATTTCATTAGTGCGTGCAACTCATGTAAATGTGATGTGGCCAGTAGGAGGAACAAATTCCGGTTTATTTTTGCCAGGATGCATGTATTTATTCTGTGTCTGTATTAATGTTATGGTGAGATGATATTTCAACCTAAAGACTGATTTCGGTGGCTTACCGCTAAAAAATGAGCTGAGTTGAAATGTCAGGTAGTTGTTCCAAGCTTAGAGGTGAAGCTTATATTATTTTGGAAAGTCATGGTTACTTTTTTTTTTCTTTTTTAATGTGTGTTGGGCAGTCACACTAAGACAGGAGCATTTTCTGATTAATTAATTACTGAAACCCATTAATTTTTCCATTCTCATTCTATTTTTAATTTTTCATGTTTCTTCAATACAAAATGAAAATTGTAAAGAGCTAATTTCCTTTAACTAATTAGACTTACAATTTTAATCTCACAAAACCCAGGAAATTCCAAGCGATGTTTTTTTGTAACTCTGCCATGTTGCACATGCCTCTCTCCTCTTTGAAACCCTTGTATTGGCCTTCAAAAAATCCTGGGAAAACACTCAACACTTGCCTGAGCCAGCCTTGTTGGTCCAAACTCTCCTGAACTTCTGGCACTGTTAGGCATCCAGATTCAGATTTTGTGATTTGAGCTCATCTCTTTTGAAAATAACAACATGGAATTTCCAGACATTTCTTTGTATGAACTTAAGATTAAAAAAAAAAAAAAAAAAAAAAAAAAATTAAAAAAACAAAGATGAACTAAAAATAAAAAAAAAAAAAAAAAAAAACCAAATTAATAAATCAGAGTGATTCTGTTTCCACTGAAGCCAGCAGAAGCAGAATCCACATCCGCTGGGTAAAATTTCTCATGGCACTTTCCAAAACTTGATTTTTGCTCAGATGGCCTTTTCAGTTTTGACCATCTGGAGAGCCGTTAAGTTAATTGCATAGAATATTCTTTAAGGAGTCCTTTGAATAGGACTCCTAAAACTCTTTGACCTGTTAATCTCAACTACATATCCCATAAAGCCTACAGAGCTAGCGTGAGAAATAATTTTTGTTCCCTCCTCCCAGAAAAAAGGGTTTAGTGATGATTTCTTTGGCTGGAGAATCAGGAAATACCAGTGAAAACTCTTGTGTAGGAAGATGCCAGAGTCTTCTTCAGTGAGATCAGCTGTTCTTTTATGTGTGTGTATATATATATATAGTTAGTGACTTTTTTTTGGCTTGTTGAAATACATCCCTAGAATTGTCAGAAGCCACAGAAATTTATCAGTGCCACAATAACCCTATACAGCTGGAGAGAGCAAAACAGAGCTGATCTGAGGCAGCCTTCCCCACTAATGAGAAAAGCCAGCAAGTTGGTTTCGAGCTTTAGTTTGTGCCATTGCCTGTGTGTTGCTGAAGCACCACAATGTACCCTACAAGGAATCTTACTCTCTGTAACCAGCCATTTTTTCCCTCCTGGTCCTATTCTCTAACTTCTATTTTAATTAAATTCTCACCAAAGTCAGGGGGAAATCTCTGTCTGGAAAGCATGGCAAAAATGGACCCTCTCCAAGTAGTCTCTACTGCTCATACAGTTAAAAATTCAATCCATCACTCATACAAAAAAAAAAAAAAAAGGAAAAATTAAAAAGAAAAAGTTGATATATAGTGGAAAGCAAAGGTGAACATTTATTTTGCAGCCTATTCATTTTTTATTATGCTCGTGTCAGAGAGCGTAAGACTGTTCTGGTGCTTGCTTTGGAGGACCTTTGTGAAACTCTGTAGAGCTGCACAAAGCAGAGTCAGTGAGTGAGAAGCAATCTCGTTTCTGATCAAAACCTAGTAATGTGCCAACTAATGATGACAGAAACCTGGAGAGCTGTAGGTGCTCCCTTTTGTTGGAGATATAAAATAGAGATTCAGACCGCTGTTAAAGATTGCATAATGTCCTGGCTAAATTTCAATGAAGGTAATTATATTTGGCCTTCGTGAATTCCCTCTGACGTGTCGGTTGGGTAGGGCAACATTCACTTCCTGGCCTGAACCATACCATAAGGGTATGGAGCATAGTTAAGCAGCTGCCGCTTTGCAATTTGATCAATGGCTGAATAAAGGAAAGACCATGCTCTTCCATGCCTTCATTTGTCTCAAATGCCTCTTATAAAAACTAACAACTTGAGCCTTTTCCCCTCAGCGGTCTGGTGATATTTGTAAGAAATATCTCCATTTTGCAGATGAGGAAACTGAGGCACAGAGATTTTTGAGTGACTTTTCTAAGTTCACACAGCGAGTCAGTGGCAGAGCCAGGAGAATAACCTGGGAATCCGGGATCCCAGTCCCATGCTCTAACCACTAGGAAACGCTACCCCTCTGAATAGAAGTTATTGTCATTAAGATGTGGTTTATCTTTCATGTGAGTTGCCATCTGTTATATTGCCTACTTGCTATTAGTTACGAAAGCTATTCACATTTTAAACTGTTTTGCATTCTTACAGCTACTTAAGCCCACAGTAGACTTTTTGACAACAGTAACAGCACTTCTCATGTGAAAGAACTGGACAAATATTAACTCATGTTTTTTCAGTAAATTTTTGCGATGCCATAAACCCACGGTTTAGAATGAATTTAAACAGACCTCGAAAAATCCATGTATTTGATGCTGGTTGGTTCCATATCTGTCAGTTGTACCATAGTTAAGACATGACTGTGTATTCTCACAGATATGGTTAAGAAGATAAATTTCCGAGCGGTAATCTAATGTAAATTTGAGTCGTTGATAACTTCTTGTGTCTTGGGCCTAACAGCTCTGTGGCTGCTAAGATCCTTCGAACATGTAGTAGAAAAAATATATTAATCTTGAGCTCTTAGTGATGCTTCTGTGGACCTCAATGAGCCAAGGAGAACTAGGTCAGTTTTATTGGAGGCAGTCTGGAAAAGCCCTGAGCAGAAACTGGGGCAGAGACTGGAGCTGTAAAATGAAAAAGACCCTTGAAAAGTAAAAGTTGCTCTGTTTTAATCTCTGCGTACAGATGGGTGGTAGGGGAATGCATTCGTTTGGATCCCCATAATCACCATTTTTAATGCAGCCATGAAGCACCGGCTTGGGAAAAGGTAACCCCAGCAAATAAGGAGAAATATCCTTGCAGCTGAAGAGGGAAGGAGTTGTCCCAAACTATCCAACATATACTAGCAGGAGTCAACAAGAGATGAGACTGCCAAGCAGAGTCAGAGACAGATTGGATGCTGGTACCTTTTCATCTCTGAAGATGGTCAAGAAGGAAGGGCCCTTGTGATAGTCCCATCTAGCTTCCTTCGTGTGATAAAGCCTACTGAATTTCTTAAAGCTCTTACCTCCTGGTGAGCTAGAACATATCTTTCAGAAAGACAAGTAATCTTAAAGTCTTTAAGTAAGGGAACGACCACATATTTAAGTCAACTATTCTGAAGGTTTTAAAGTCCATTTCACTACTTTTGAATCTGAATTTGACTCACTTCAGCTATGCCTTTGATGTATATAAGGAGCCCTCTACTGTCAGAAATCTTCTACCCATGCTTGGTATTGATAAACTTTGCTGGTCTGGCTGTTTGATGGTGAATTTTTGACACCCGGAGTACAGTTTGAAGGTATGGGAAGGTGAGCAGTGGAATTTGAAGTGAGATGTGAGGAATTATTGGTGGCAGAAGAAATGGGTGAATAGAGAAGAGAAGCAGTATGCAGAGACAGTGGTTTCTTTTTCTTCCTGAGTAGATGAGGCAGAAATGAAAGAAATATGTGGGTAAAGGTGAAGATCCA
>NW_010541297.1:29940-32570 GCF_000687285.1 Phaethon lepturus | reverse complement strand
AAGAGATGGAAATAGAAGAGAAAAAATCTTGAAAATAGACACAGAAATTAGTATGAAAAGAGAAGCATCGTAAGTGTATTAAAGGACACAAAAGAGAAACAAACGTAGTCTGTTTGTCAATGGATCAATGATCAATAAGGTCAGGACAAATGGGGAAATACCAAGTTATGTTAAGAATGTAACAAAAAGAGTAGCAGTAATTCACCTTGGGTAGTATGGACTACAACTTCTCAAGCAGTGGGTAGTTTCCCGTCTCACAGGAGGCCAGCGAGCTTTGCTCATTATGACTTTGAAAATGTACTGCTTAATCTTCAGGTTAGAGAGGGGCTGATACAGTTCTGAAAGGTCTGAACACATTCAGACTTTGTGAAAAAGACTGGCGAAATTTTCTGCCCAAGGCCCCTCTGTGCTCAGGATTAAAACTCCAGTGCTCAGGGCATAACGAAAGGGAGGCCTAATTAGGCAAGAGAAAGCTCTTCTGACACACATAGCTTTTCTTTTTTCCCTACCAACAAAAGAACTAAGACGAGGGTAAAATTTTCTTAGGGTAAGTGTACTGTTAGTTTTCTCAAGTTGTTTCTCTTCCAGCCCTCTCTGGAGCGGTACCTCTCTTTGCTCTGATGGCTGGGACATTGCGATTTGGACATGTTCCTCACTCGCTTGCCTGCTCATGGTGCAGCCTGGGACTGGTCCCTTAACCCCCTGGCTTCAAATTACTCCAAACAACTCTAAAACCGGCCAGTGGTTTCCTGTCTCTGGGGCAGATGAGAAGATGGGATTCCTTTACCTGTGAAATGACTGTTAATGCTTGTCACTCACGCTACAAGAGCACTGAGTCTGAGTGTAATGAGTTCTTCTCACTTTGAAGGCATTAGTGTTCTCCTCTTAAATCTTGGTAGAATCTTTTGGCTGAGGTAAAATTCTGGTTGGTTTCTACTAAGGGAAAGAAAAAAATAAAAACATGCCTAGTCCTCACCAATCTGGGAAAATAGAGTGAGACAAAAGATAATTTCTGAGTTGCCATTGAAGGCCAAACACTGAAATGGTGCCAGCTTGGACCAATCAGACTAACTTTCAAGAAGGTACATGCTTTTAAGAAGATGCAGATAAAAAAGAAGAAAAAAAAAGCGCCAGCCCTTCAAACTGGCTTTGTATGGCTGACTTGTCTCCAATTTGAATGAAGTGCGTGGAAGTAAACTTCATGACACTCGCTGTTTACTAGAAACACATATCTGAATATTCTTGTTGATTGATGGATCACCGAGTGTCGTATCCTGACATCTTTCAAAAAAGGCTATCCCCTTGCATTTGTGCAAGCAAAGAAAAAAAAAATTACTCGGAAGGAGAGAAAAGCAAAAAGTGTTGGAAACATGAAAGTAATTTCTAAAGCCATTTCTGCCTGTTGCTGGTATTAGAAGAATTTTCATTCTCTTTAAGGCTATTTAAAATATACTTTGGGGCTAAAATAACAGAGAAGACAATCCAATCCATTCTCAGCCCTGAAACCACAATGGGTAACAGATCCTTGTTGCCACATCACATCCAATGAGATAGCTTACTGGAAGAATTGGTCAAAGAAACCTCATTACTGATTGCAAAAAAGAAAAGAAAAAGAAATTAAAATGTTCTCTTTCCCATTCCTCCAATTCTTTTTTCAAGGCAGAAGAAAACCCAAAACACTGTTTTTATTGTTTAATTAAACATTACTCCCTGTTTTTCAGTGTTTTAATTTTTGTGAATTTTAATTCTTCTTTTTTACATGAGCTGAAATAGCAGTTAAAATTTTCTTTTTTTTTTTTTTTTTTCATTTTTAATTCAGTATAAAAGATTATTCCCTCACTTTCTGCTGCCCTCCTGCCTCTCTTTTCCATATTCATGCAGACTCCTGGCTGACTCTGAATGGCACTTAACTATTAGAATAAGCAAGTGGCGGCTCCACATCTTTGTTGATTTAAGGTGAGATCATGGTAGGGACCACTCTGGATTCTGGAAATGACACAGCTTCTTGAAGATATTCCTTACAAAGCAAGTAAGGAATATGATAGCATCACTTCTAATCAGGATGAATATCGTTGCAGTCAGCAGTAGGTGTCACAAGCTATATGGGTACATCAGGGATCTGACATGAGAACACTTGTGTTCATAATGTTTCTGTCACTTATTCAATGCACAATCTTCGACTTCTCTATTTTGGTTTGTTTTCTACATTAGGACAACTTGGCACAAGTAATAAATCTAAATTTCTTTCGTTCATTTGAGAGATTACTTGAGGAGTTACCGTTATGTATGGCACCAATATTTAGGGTTGTTTCTGTTGAAAGGCCAACACTGCTGGCTTGGTCTGAGCTACCATTTATCTCCATGTTGAAGGCATGCGTTTTTTTCAAAATATTGAATTTAGGATGCTCTGTGATGATGGAATTAAAACCCGTAATTTTAGAATAATGTTGATACTACATTGCTGCCCACCTGTAGCACCCTTTGTATTGAGCCAAATGAAATGGCAGTAGTATTAAGGAAGAAAACTTAAGTGGGCATTATTGACCAGATGGGTGCAGCTGCTTTGTTACATTCCCACCATTTTGCATTTGAGCTGTTTATTTTCACTCTCTGGTTGTCAGTTATCACAT
>NW_010541297.1:15606-29909 GCF_000687285.1 Phaethon lepturus | reverse complement strand
TTCCCTACTATAGGATCTGTAGTCACAGGTCCCCCGATCTCTCTGAGTGACTATGCTGTTTTGTTCTGTCTTCTGTAGTTTCTGTCCTCTCCAGGTAGTGTTCTGCAGATTGGCATCACCATTTAGTCTACTTCCAAGAAATGCCAGACAAAAGAAAGGCAGAAATTTGGCCCAGTCGGATTAGAGGAGACCTTGAGTGATTTGACTTGGTCAACAACTGTCACGAAGCATTGCCACTTGAGAAGTAAATGCTTCGTTATTGCTTCTAGACAGTTGCGCCTCCATAAAACACCTGGAATTGATCCGCAGACCACAGACAGAACGTCACTGAGGTTGGTTCTTTACAAAATGGGGAGAGATAGCAGACCTCATATTTTTAGACATAAATTGATCATCAGCTAGGGTGAGGAAGTAATCTATCACACTTAAGTCTCATGTAGAAACCAAGTATGTTATAAGGTGATGTCGCTTTTATCGGATGTTGGCCACCGTAGGTGGAAGGACATCAGACTGCCTGAACCATAACTTTGACGAGATGAGCTCACAGGAGAGATATGTTACTTGTGGCGAGGCTGAAGGTGAATGAGATAACCGCAGAGTAAGCTGCTAAGGATGTGGATTGTGGGAAGCACTACTGATAGGAGGCAGGGTTGGATTGATTAGGGCAGCACCATGGGCTGGTTGTTTTCTTTCACCATCCCAGGATTAAGTTAAACTTGCAACTGGTAGTAAATGGGGAATAGTTAATACAGATCAGACTCTGCCAAAGTAACAGCATTGGCATCGAGAGCAGAAAGTTTTGCAGATTTCTGTGTGTGCACTTGCTACTGGTGTTCCTGGTGGGTGGCTGAATCATCCTGATGGCATTCAACAGGAACCAGCTGCTGAGAATATTAAAATACAAGCATTTATTCCTCTAGAGAGACAGTAGCATCTGCAAAGTTTTCCTGTCTTGATAGTACAGATAATCCCAGGGAGTATTCTCTAGTAGTTTTTAACTCTCAATTCATTTACGCATTTTTTTTAAAGCTTTGTGTCTGCACAGAAAGGCAAGCCTTAGTCTTAGATCCAAGGCCACAACTGTCCTAGGCAGGTAGTTTGCAAACCCTCTGCTCAGGCTGAGGTACTTTATGTGGGGAAAAGAAAATCGGGCTTTGCCTCCTTCCCCCCCCACCCCCCCCACCTTTTTGTTTTCACGCTCCTACTCTCAGGAAGACCTGCCTCAGAGGCTGGTATGCCACAGAGCAGGAGTCCTCTGCTGAGCCGTGGCAGTTCTGTAGCTTCCATATCAGTGTGAGCTTTGTCTTAAAATTCATGGTGGCAGCAATTGTAAGAAATGGTAAAAATTGCAAAAAAGCGATTTCATGTTCTGATAGAATAGGATGCTGAACATACCCGTTCTTGTTTGTATGTGTTATTCCCGAAGAGGAACATGTCACTTCACAAGCCATAAGCAACAGGCCCCAGCCCTAAACTGCTTATAGTCTAGGGGACAGCTCCAGAAAGGAGACTGAGCACTGGCAGCTTTCATTAACCCCCCATCAGGAACAGGGAGCACTCGGCACCCCCCGAAGCTGGCTTTTAGTTGGACATGGCTGTAACACCAAACATCATAACCAACACAGCTGAGGGAGGGGAAAAAACAGACAGTAGCAACAGTGGGGGGAAAAAGAGGGCAATTTCTTCTTTTAAGTCTTTTGCTTAGCTCTGCATATTTCTCCTGCTTTCCTTAGAACATGATCTCACGCTAATAGTATGTGAATTCGCACACTAAAGGTATTTACAGGAAGGGAAAGGCAGAGATTCTGCCCATGACACATGCTCTGAGAAAAGGTGCAGGATCGTTTTAGGGAGAAACAGAGTTCTTCTGCAGTGTGGCTGCAATGTTGGCACGGAGAGGAGAAACAACCTGCAGACAGCCAGAGCTGTGTGGCAAAGAAAGGGTGAGGACTGTGATTTTATTTAAAAGGGAGCATAATTCAGTGTGCTCATCACAGTAGCATTTTATTAAGGTATTTTATCCTTATCTAAATAGGATCTTGTGTAAAATACCTGCCTAATACCTGCAAGACTGTGAATCGTTTGTCCTCGTTTTTCCAAGTTGGAATATTAACACATTGTGTTAAAAGAACAAACTCGCCCAAAGCAGCAAACCTCCGTTCCGACTTGCACCTTTTGTCATCTCCAGTCATCCTCAGAGCCTGGCGGGGTACGTCAACAAGTTAAGGTTTTGACAGGATCTTACAGACACAAGAGGGACCACAAACACCACTCTACAAAGATTATTGATAGCCTCTCTCGTGATGTGACAGGCCAAGGAAAGCTGTTGCAGGAGAGGTGACAGCTACAGCAGCACTTTATAGCCCTTCCTGATTTCAGCTTCTCCTTGGAAAGTGCCGCTGAAACCTCTTAGCGGTGTTAGACATATAGTTTAATCTCAGTGAGGCATCACAGTGATGATGCATACATCAAAGACTCTGTTGTGCTCTCCCCTTTTTGTGTGAGTTATGTTTGCTCATTTGTTTAAAAAAATAGCATAATGATTTCAATTTTAAGAGGCTTAAGCCCAAAGCTTTGGAAAGTCTTAACAAAGAATGATTTAATGAACTGACTATTGTGTTTATTGTTGTGCTCAGCTACTTAAGTATGTCATAGGCTCTGCAATACAAACAATTAATGGTCAAGCTTCTGAGCTCAAGTGCTAAGGTCTTCTGCTTTCAGAAAAGGAGAAGTAGCATTTGAGGTCTGTTCCCACTTAAGCAGTAGTGCAATAAAACTCCAGTGGATTTAGACTAAATGCTTTGGGGTTGGATTTGCTGTTTGTTTGTTGGTACAACAAAATAAAGTAGAATTTAATCCTGAATAAGAGCAGCACTGGAAAATTTCAGGAAAATACCAAATAATACTCAGACATTTTCACCCCAGCATTTCCTCTAAGGACACGTCTCTTGTTAAAACAGTTATAGGAAAGAAAAGATTCTTGAACTTTGCCTCAATCATGATGAGTCATGAGTGAGCTTTGCACAGGCAAGGTCATGCCCACCAAACTTAGGGATGGTTTGGTCCACATTGCATACCCTGAGAACTCATGCTGTTAGACCGCAGGGCATCAGACGACTCTATGCAGCTCAGCTGGTAGTATGAGGTTGGTATCCATCTCGAAAGCTACGCGGCATGTATCCCAACAACTCCTGGGGACCTAGGTTCTCCAGTGCAGTGTAGGCTATGAATAATCTTTAAAAAGGATCAAATCACTTTCTGCTGAAAGTACTTTCACTTTCCAGCTTTATGATTTCTAGCATGTCAGTTAATTTCAGCTGCAGGTAAAGAAGGCAGGGAGTGTCACTTCAATGCTTCTGTATTTTGTCATGGGTACTTCATATCTTCTGTTTTCACTGCTTATCTGCACTTTGTATTTACCACTGCAAAATGATAATGAGGAGATGGGGGTTAAAGAAAAATAATGAATTGTTAGAGCTGTTTATTGTCCTCAAACAGCATGATTCTCTAGGGGAATACCCCCCACCTAGTCTAAGCAGACAGCAAAGAGACATTTGGACACAGATTCACCCACCAAGAATGAAGTCAGAGCTCAGAGCTATGATAATAATTTCCATCCTGAGAAGAAAGGAAAGACTGAGACTGCCAGTGGAGCAACTGAGTATCTGCAGAGCTATGACTTGGTTCTTCGTTTGCCAGCCCGTGGCTTGAAATCACCCTAGGTCTGTGAATTATTTACCTCTCTGGCCACAGGAAAATGGCAAGCCTGAAAATCCCATCAATGCTGTCTACGTAGCAAGAGCTGCCCCTTTTTCACCTCTGAATACTATGTCACACCTGAGTAGTAAACTACACTAACTCTGTAATAAATATGATAATGACGGTTTCTGCTGCATTGCATTTTACTAGGAATGCTTTGTGCAACCATTTTGGTCAAGACCTCCACCTTTTTCCAGTCCAGTCCAATCAATAGATGCTTCCCCTGACTGCTGCCTGTTCAGTCAGCCCTCTAGTGTGGTAAATACATGTGCCATCAGCATAATGTGTACTACCAACTACCCTCTTCATCTCCAGTCTATTTACGTCCAATGTAATTCTTTGACTCACGCCAGCTCACTCGCAATACTCTGTCCTCGGCCTTTTGTTCTTCAGCTTTCTTTTTGTGGGTGAAAGGAACAAACAGCAGCTGCTGGAACCCAGCAGCCAAAATAGTTGAGAGTTCACATTTCTTTAAGAACAGAATCTGTGAGGGGTTTTGCTGCAGTCTTTTTTTTTTCCTTGAAGATTTGGAAAGAGTGCTACGCATGTGTGTTCTGGCATGGTAACTCTTCTTTGCCACACAAAACAGTAGTTGTTCATACTGCCATTTCTAAGAGAAAACTTGAATTCAGCAAATATCCCAGGGCCACTGAAGAAGTGCTGCTGTAGCTCACAGACTTTCCTGCAGCCTGACAACTCCCTTGGCATTATCAGGATTTTTTTTAAATTTCCTTTGTGCCATTAACTTTTCACAGGGAGATTTCCTTCTGTTCTGAAACCTCAAAAGTTCCCCATTTCAGGTGATTATTGTATCTAGCTGGGAAAAGGAAATGTAAACCCATGGGGAAACTTGAGTCCTACATTAGGACTTTCATGCGCTCTTCTCTGAGAGAATGGCAAGGTGATCTCTGGCACCTCAGGGCCACGTGGAAAAAATGCAATAACAAAACTGGTGAACTGTTAGTTCAGTGCTTTGCCCAGGGAGTGATAGATTAAGTCCTGAGACAAATACCTATACAGCACAGGCTTGGTAGCTTCTCTTCAAATAACATTAATAAGGTATCCTATCCTTTCATTGTATTTTGTAGGAGAAAAAGACAAAGATGCGGCTGGAAGAAGAGTTTGCTCTCTAGTTTGTGGAGCAACATTTGTCTTTATGCCTTAAAAATTACAACATTTTCTTGCATTTAAAGAGGGGAAGAAAGTGTGGTGAAGATGAGCATTTTATACCCTTAAGCTCATATTTCAAAAGTGAATTCTAAAATTCCCGGTAGTATCTTTAGAAATGTGGGATTTTTGAGCAAGTGAAATTCTATTCTAGGCCCGTGGGCAGTTTTATTTCAAAACCATCTCTTTATCTGAAACCTGGTCGTGAGCAGATGTCTGAAATTTGGCATATCAGATTGAGACCCCTGTGAAAATTTGGCAAGACCCTACACAAGCCAAATGGGAGTGGGTACTGGAGACCAGGACACAATATTGTGTTTGTCAATTAGATGTTTTGGGGAAAACTGAGCGATCCTTCACAGAGGTTTAGCAGAGGGCTGGAGGATCCAGGAGACATAGGACAGTTATTGACTTCTTGCAGCCTGTGATGTCCAAGTATTCAGATTGTTGCAAAGAATAAAGAACAAGTCCAAAATGACATTTTTTCTCCCAATATTTTCTCTGAAAATCTCATTCACCCTTACAGGGTAATTTCTCTATTAGTAGCTTTCAGTTCCAGCTACAAGCTACAGAGATAGACATTCATTCAAAGATGATGAAGCCTTCATTATTTTTAGAAAGTTCATCACAGCACATTTACTTGTACACTGTAAAGTATTTTCACAAATTAAACCTAAGCAGTTGTCAAAATAAATGAACAAAGTATGCTCTGTGATGCTTTATCCTTTATTTATTTATATTTTGTATTGTCTGTTCAAGTGTTTGTTAATTTGAAAAATTCATTTATTTGTGATAGGTCAGCATCCTAGCTGTTAGCTTGAATTAGCAAGATCATATTATTTTTCTGACAAGATACACTCCTAATAGCAAAAGTATTAGCTGAAACACTGTTATGTTTGGGCTGGAAGAACCGTCTTAGCTACAGATAATCCAAAGGATTATTCTATGACGGATTATCCTAAATGAAGGTTTTCTCAAACTGCCTGCTTTCTGAAAGGTCATGTTGCTTCTGTGCTAGACTTGGTGTCAAGCCACATTTTGGTGTTTGCAGGAGGAGGAATTCCAAAAGGAAGGGATGGAGGTGGCAGAACGGGGTGCCATGTGGTAAGCACGTCAGTGAAGGGAACGGCATGCCACACACCTGCTTTGGGGCTCTGCCATGCCACAAGTTAACATTTTGATGAGCAATTTCCATTCTGTTGTTTTCTCTCAACACATGGGGTTCAAAAAACAGTTAAAAGAAAACTGTACCCATTTGCTCATCCCAGAAGCCTGCGATTTCAGAAGAGTCTGCCAGATTAGTTTTCGCATATACAGTATTTCAGAGTTGAAACACACAGAGGACTGTGGTTTATCTTTTGAAATTGTAGTGTAATAGCCAAAGAAAAATAGGTGTGCATTGCTCTAACTTCATGGAGTGCCACTGGCTGATGGTTTATAATCATCAAAAATATTTTTCTGCAATCAAAACCTTCAGAGGTTTCTCAAGTCTATATAATAATCATGAATACTAATCTCTACAGGAAGGGTTTTTTCAGCAGCTGTATCCAAAAAATTACGTAAATACAACAATCTTTTTTGCTGGCTGCACATCTGTAAAGAACCTGCGTTCTATTATCATTGTACTTGAACTAGACTTCCTTTAAACCTGCACTAGGATGATAGAATATAATCTAATGATCTGCCATGTTAAAACATTTCCGTTTTGTCCATACTAGCTCCGTAACACCCTCTTTGCTGGGGGGAGAGAAGGGGAAATGGCTGCAGAATTCCATTGGCATCACTGCAGGAGGGATGCACGTCTCACAGAAACACTGTTACCCCGACTATGTGTTTTAGTCAAGAATAGGCTAGTCCTTTGCTAATTTACCCTGGGAAGTAACTGTCATGTGGTTGAGGAAAGAATTAGACTAGTATTTCCTGGTTACATCTCTAATCCGATATTCATATAGCCGATTTGGTTATAAATTTTGGCTACTGAAAATTTTTTGGCTTGCAGTAGGCCTGTATCTGTGTAATTGGAAAACAGAAGAGATTCTCTCACTTTAATCTGACGCTTATCTCCATCCTCCTTAAGGCAGGAGAAAAGCCAAGGGATTTAGTATCTTCCTTCTTTTCTTGCAACCTACTGAGACTAACTATGGTTAGAAGTTCTTTGTGATGCATTTTATAGCAGGATGTCCAGGCTGCTAGAAACTGTTTGTTGCTGAAGTCTGAAGCATGGAATCTTTCAATAACCCCTTATTTTTGTCCTCCAGGAGAGCGTCAGCTTGTAAGAAGTGACACAACCAACAGAAAAGTCAGCCTCTGACATGCCCTTTCACCCACAGATCATGTTCATGCACTTACTACTAGAGCAATTTAAAGGTTTTCAGTAACCTTTTAATAGTGGTAATTTCACTGGTCCCTTTCACAGGGTCCACTTGATTATATACCAGTAAAGAGAGATGGTATTTGAGAATGGTTGATATGCTCACAGTTTTTGTAAGCAAAGACCTTGATGAGTTCCTCCACAGTCAGTCTCCTTGGGCTAAAATTTCAACCTATTACATGGGGATTTAGCCACTCATTTCACATAAACATCAATGGGAGTCATGTGGCTAAATCCCTGTGCAACACATTGAAAATGTATTCCCTTATGTTTAAACTCATTTTGATGCAGATGCTTTCTTCTGCAGGAAACAAGTGAAACGAAGAAGCCATTTCTTTCTTTCATTTGTCTGCCCCAGATCACCAAACCTCCAAATTATCTTCTCTTCAGTCTAGGTACCAGAGTATCCCACAGGATTTGCTGAATCTGTGTGTGACACTAAGTTAGAGGCCAAGCTTCAAGACATTAGGACAATGGATGCTAATTTGTATTTATTACCTACTCATGTGTGGGGAAAATTGGACAGATGACAGGCTGCCCGTTCACCCATGAGAACAAGATTTCTCATTTCTCTCAGTTCTCCATCACCTGCTGTATTACATATTAAAGGAGGGACCACATGCTGCTTTTAGTGGATTTAACTAGTGACCTTTGACTACAAGTTACAGTGTAGAATCACTGCTTGGCTTTTGGTTGATGTGTGCTTTGTGATACTCTCCTACAAGGTTAATGGATCTGCTATGATCACAATAAGGAGATTCTACTTTACTAACTTCCTTAGTGAGGAAGAGGGTCTTTTAGACTAATTATTGGAGGGAGGGGAAATGAAAGGCTCTCAGGATGTAGGCACAAATGTGAATATACTATTTCAAAATCATCGTGCATGATTTTCAACAGCGGCATATGTGTGCTAAGATGCAATTTTGTGCCTGGAAAGAATTGTGTTCATTACAAATGGCAGGTGCTTTTAAAGTGTTTAAATATTGCATTTTCTATTTCCACCTGCACACCAGGTAACTAGGTATTAATATGCTACTAGTTGAGCCCATGATTCATTGCAGGTGCAGTGCTTGGGAAATCAAGTATTGCATTGAGGTCCTGATGAAAATCATGCCCTCAGGCATATCTGAGCTCCATTTTGATCAACAAGCCAAAAATAAGACTTTTATTTCAATTACAGTTCGTCTGATTTTGAACTGAATGATGCAACTCGAAGTCTATTGGCTTAGCTCCTGAGACCCAGGAAGGAGGATGTCTGGGACCTTGTCTATTCAGTGGAATAGAGGTTCCCATTAAATTCACTCTGATCTCATTACATGTCTTTTATTTGGTCAGAAGCTCTATTTTTGCTCTTCCTAGCCTTATTGAATCTGTTGTTGATTCATTGTGCAGATTTGGTATTAATGAAAAAGACTGCCTCACTCAGGTCTCTCCGGAGGGTGAGATTTTCCATAGCCCTGTGTCTGTGCCACACGTTGGAAGCACAGACTCCGATGGGTTGCCTTGTGAAACCAGATTCGAGCAGAGCTTTATTAATAGGCTGATGAGATGTATCAGCTTGGCGAGGCTGCCTGCCTCCATAATGAGCGAGGGCTGTATTTTACTTCCCTTAACGAACAGAAAAATCCTCAGCGATGCCTTTCCTGTCCCCCTGCTATCCCCGTTCCACATTCCTCTTTGAAAGACCTCTTTAAAGGTCTCTATTATTGCAGCTGCCTTTAGGTGTCACTCGAAGCTTTGGGTTCCTCCGGTTCATCTGGCCCTTTGTGTGCTGAGCCCTGCCCTGTCATTCAGCTGCCCCAGCAGCTTGGGGGCCCATTGGTCACCCCGCCAGCTATTGCCTCCCTCACTTCTTGATTGCGCCAGTTGTCCACACTAGTTGTACATCACTATGGTTCGATGTTTAAATAGTTTTGAAGAAATGAAAGTAACTTATTTTGGTAGCTTTCCTAGTTTTAAGGAAAGCTGGATGTCAATGGCTGCAGCTGCATTACTGGAGTGGAAATTCTGCTGCAGGAGAGCACTGTTGTCCTAAAATATGTTGTAGGCAGAAGACCTGTACTTCTAACTTTTCTAAGAGTGGAAGAGATGACTTCTGTCCTGATTCTGTCAGGCATTGTCAAGCTGTCCTAGCTCCTCTCACTATTAGACTTCAGGAACTGTTAATTTGGTCTTTTCCATTTTGAGACGGATCTGAACATTTTCAAGTGGGCCAAGTACTTTCTTGGCCTTCTGATGAAGCTTAGGTCGCTCATATGGTAAATCATTAATTTGGAGACTATATTCTGCCTTTGCTGGGAGTTAAGAGTGGTGTTCTAATAGCTTCCTTCCATCTGGAACAGTCATAAACCAGATGGATAAAGGATTGGCACCACTTATTTTGAGTCTTTACCCAGTTCGCCCTGTGTAAAGGGACCTTGCAATATTTCCCAGGCAATTGTTGAATGTATCCAGAATCACAAGTGAAAAATACAAGGATCAGATGTGTGGGCTGCCACTTGGGGAAAGTTTTGGAGAGGTGAGCAATAAAAATTATACCTTCCTTTAGCAATATTATATTGGAGTCCCTGATTAGGAACCATATGTAAGATTGTTTTGTATCTAAGAATTATTTGAAAATGTAATCATCTAGTTTGAATTCCGACATTTATAGCACCTTGGGTTAAGCCAGCTCAATGCAGAATTTATTTCTTAAATGGAATGGGAAGAGATAGATTTTCAAGGATGTTGTGTATGAAGATCTTGGCATCTTGTCTTACTAGACCCATGTCTTCCACCCTGTTTTCATGAAAACAAATTCATTACACTGCATTTCAGTACATTCTTTTAATATCATTTAGTAAGAATGAGAATATTACCAGAAACTAGAAGTTGCACCTATATTTATTTATTTTGGTAAATTAGAAATATTAGTATTTCATTAGTGAATGGCTAGAAGGAAAAAGTCAAGTGGTTCTGGTGTGTTGCAAATAGCATTTATTATAGAGAGCGTTTTCATTTACAACATGTCTTTAAAGAACTGCTCTTTGGATAAGGCCAAACTGTAGTCTTTAGGAATTGCTTCAGAAACAGTTCTGATGCTGCTGAATACCAGAACAGGTACATAATGGTGGCCTATTTCGTTTTAGCTTAAAGAAAAGAAAGGTGGGGGGGGTGGGGAAGATAATTTAAGGAAGACTGTAAAATTCAGGTGACAAAACTGAAAGGTTCACAACAGCTTCTTAAGCATACCAGAGAAATCATGGAGACATGGTATTGCAAAGCGCAAGAAGGGAAGCAGGAAGGTGAGTGTGCCTAAATGGGCAAAGATGTAACAGATTGTTCAAGCCAAACAAATACTTTACGCTAAGTACAAGTCTAGGCCAAGCAGAGCTATAAGAAAGGTTTATAAATCTCAGACAAAAGTTGCAGAAAAAAAGGATGCAATGGTGGTTGGAAAAGCAAAGAGCAAACCCATAGAAAGACACAGCTTCTGTACATGAGCTTGAGAGTCTGAGGTTGGGGAATGGAGAGGGCGACTATGAAAGAACAGAGGAAACATTTAAGGATAGGAATACTGCAACATTGTAAAGAATTTTTTTTTTGTCATCGTTGTATGTATTGGAGGAGCCCTTTATGATTTTCAGCTGAGTAAGATCCTCTTTAGACCATTTTCACAGAGTGTGTATGGAAAAAGAAAAAAGCATCAGTAGTGACATATCATCTAGGATCATGTTGCATATGAACCCTAGAGCATTCCAGGGAACTGAGAAGAAGGTATTGGTGCTCCTAGCCAAAAAAACAGAAGTGCCATCTCTTCTTAAAATTGGCTGGAGAAACAGGGAGATTCAAAATTTGCTTTATTACTTTGAAAGACCAAGCGGTCATCTTATGAGTGAATTTAGCAAACCTTGCTTCAGTAGTTTGCAAACTGTTTACCACTACAGTTAAAACAATAAGCAATTTTTTGTAGGCTGATTAGTCTTCACTGGCTCTTTCCACTTGCTTCAAAGAATCTGTCTATGCCTAAGTGCTTCAAGGCCTAATGCCTCCTGTCCCAAACAAGCCATCCCTCTGGTCCCGGCTGTCATCTCTGCAGAAGGGCACCTTTCAAAGCACCGCATGCCAGGAGGTTCTGCTGCTTCTTGCTACCAGCTAGGTGCTGGTCTGTGAAGCAGCAATTGGCAGCTAGCATTGCATATAGCATCCAGGATCCATTTCCTAGAATATCCATGAGGATAGAAGAGATGGGGCAAATGTTATCACTACAGAAGTTAACAATTCAGTCCAGCCTGTCTTTGTGGTTTCACGATAAGGACTGTATCAGAAGAGCCAGTTCCTTTTAGCAGTTTCTCCCTGAAATGTGCTGGAATGTGAAGTGTTCAGATGAAATCCTTTGTGCTAGCACCTCTCTCTCTTCATCTTCTGCCATTCCCAAGTTGCAAATTTGTTTCAAGAAAGATGCTAAATTGAGGTATTGGGTCAAGAAATGTGTCCCTTAGAGTAACTCATTAGAAAACACTTAAAATACAGCTGTGCCTCTTGTTATAAAATCAAATTAAACTGAACGATAAAAAAAAACTATAAGAGAACAAAAGCACCAAAGTAATAAGCACAAACATATTGGCAGTCAACTTTGGTTCACCTGACCCTCATAATATGGAAATACACAATTTAATCAGTTATTTACAAACTGCAGAAGAGAACACAGCCTGTTAATGGCAGTAGTCCAGTTTCCCTATTGCCATGTTTGTAGCACCGGTACAAACCAGAGTGTAAAATTTAGACTTGCACCTAGTATTTGCTACTAAGTCCTTAAACTGGTGCTGGATGAATGCCAAAACTCTGCTTGAACAAGGGACCGGCAGGAAATTAACAGCTTTTCTCTCTTGAAATACCAGAGCTATAGAAGCTGCATACCCAATACTGTGGTTCTCAGCTTTCTGAAGGCACAAGTTACATTAGTCTGGTGGCCATCTAGCCTTTTGCCATTTTGGTTCAGTACATCTTCAGTCATATGTTGCAAACTAGAAAAATTGGAAACAAAAGGCCTGATCCTGCTCAGAGGGGCAGTGTCATAAACGTCAGTGAGACTACCAGAATAAGAAAGTCCTGTGAGAATTAGGCTCTCAGGGTTCATATCAACTGAAAATAGGTTGGGATCCCATTCAAATTGTCAGACAGTGGTGGCAGCAAGAGCTGCTTGATTTTGAAACCTGACATCTTCTGACCTGCCCATGTTAGAGACACTTTTGCGGCCCTGTAGCAAAGCTTTCAAGGCCGGTGACTTTCTCCTGCACAGTCCAAGATTATGATCCAAGAAAAAAAAGACCATTCTCTCCGTCCTCAATGCAACAAAACAGTGAAGAAACAGAGTCTTGCAGAATGACATCTGCTGTTCTGTGGAACAAAAGACTGAACTGGGAAGGTCATCATTTTGGCTTTTCTTGCTTCTGCTTGCCTGATTTCTAACCCTAGTGTTAACATAAAGCATAGCTACTTTGCTTATCTGTTTTCTGTGAGCGTTGGTATTATCTTTAAAGAATTGCTAAGACCTTACAAAAGTGTTTTCATAGCTCACCCTAATGATCAGTATGTTGGAGATAAGGATCTTAAAATATGGATTACTGATGTGATCATTTGCCCCAGTTGCAACCTTTCTAGATAATCACTAATGCAACAGGCATTAAAAAATACAGCATGTGATAACAGGGGCTGCTTAGTTACTCCCTAGCAGAGCTACGAAGAACTCTGTATTTTCACATTGCAAACCTTGGCAAAGATATAATGTTGTATATGCCAAATTTTCAAAAATGATGGAATTTTGCTTTCATGCCCAGGAATAAAACAGCCTAAAGTACCAACCAATAGAAAATTTGATGGTGGGGCGAGTACCCCAAGAGCCTTGGATGCTATTTTTTGATAGACTTTAGACATTAGCAAATATTATCTAATGACTACAGCAGGACAAAGAGTTCTCTGGACTTTTTGCTCTGAGAACTACAAAAATAAGCATCTGACATTAAATAGAGCAATAAAAATACCTTCTCAAACTGTATCCTGATTTGACAAATCTTGACTGAAAGTAAATGAAATAGCTGAAGTGCCAATCCCTGACAAAAATGGAAGACGAATGAAAAAATGTATCATCCAGGTTAATAAGTGCTCTCTCTGTTATTAAAATGAAAAATAAAAGTTAGTTTACCCCTGGATCATTCAGCTGTTAGCTTACTGAACAGACCAATGCAGAAGTTTTCCAAATCTCTCTCAATTTTACAAAACACCAGTTCACTGCTGCAACCTGGAGTGAAACTGTTTACAGCTCTGTGCTAAGTAGAAAGTTCAAATCAATTATTGTCCATTAGACTTAGGTATAACTGATGAAATATCCCCAGAGGAGTATTGTAAATGTATCAAGATGTCCTCCCCCATTACAGAAACGGGGAGGCATGGTGAATTACTTACCTTCTCTCTTACACTTAATGTCTCTGAAATGCTGCCAGGCAGAAAAGGCTTATCTTGTCTCACTGGGTTTGAGGGGTCTATGCTGTAGTCTGGGATACAGGGGAGGAAAAAAAGGTAGTAGTACTGAGGGCAGACTCACATTAAGTTTTTGTCCCAGAAAAAAAAAAAGGGGAGAAAAGTTACTCAATAATCAATGGTGGATTCAAAATACATGCAGGAACTATCTGATCCAAAAATCAGTATTAGGGAGTTTTTTATACTGTAACTGAAATTTTCATGCAGCAAGCTATATAAATTCACTCATTAAAATGAGTGAAATAGCATTGGGGCAGAACATGCAACAGTACAATGAAATAGCATTGGGGCAGAACATGCAAACAATAGAAGCCAAGAAATCCATGCTTAAGGATGTCTCCAAATGCCAAAGCACAGTGAGCATGATAGTGAAAGTAGCTACCATTCACTGTTTGTCTCCATCAGGAAAAGAGACTTCAGCCTACTTCTTACTTGCTATCCATCTGGTTCCAGGACTATACTTGAAGTTGTAAAGAAATAGGGAAAG
>NW_010541297.1:4410-15575 GCF_000687285.1 Phaethon lepturus | reverse complement strand
AGGGAGCATCATTTTGTATAAGGTCTTTGCGAGGGATGTAATGAAGTTTATGGCTGCCAGATACACCTTACTTTTTATGACACCTGACTGAGATGTTCTCAGTGTACTGATGCTGCTGGCAGACAGGATTACTCAATTACAGGGTCTGAGCGATCTCAGCTGCACGTGACAGTCTGTGCCACCGAGCACAAGGCAGGAGAGCTGAGGGCAAAACACACCCATCTTGAGACCTCTTGAAGACTGAATGGAGCAGTAGAACATACTGGCAGAGAAAAGAGGAAAGGAGATAGGGGGCTGGGGAACAGCCACACTCCTAACTGGTCTGTGAAAGTGAGTCTTGATTTAGGCAAGGAGTTCAGGTTTATGAAAGACTTGACAGATGTCCAGTGCTCTCTTGAGCATCCAGAATGGAAATCAGAAAGACACAATGCAACAGGAAGGAGTGTGCATCTCTCCATAAGATCCCCAGAAAATGTTGCCATAACAAATTATAGCCTGTACTGCCCACAGAGAAACTAGACTCAAGTTTTGCACAATGCATGGAATTTTAAGCAATTTAATGAAACAAAAGGAGAAAGTAGGGTCAAAAGTTTAAAAATCCTGCATGGGGTTTTCCTGACTCTTGGGACTTCTAGCACAGCAGCCTCTGCTGATCTCAGTTGCAATAAGTGGACACAGAAGGAAAGGCAGTTTCAGGTAACTGAGTTCCAAAGCCACATGCTGTCTATCATGAATTTCACCCCCAAAATATACATGTATATTACAGGATACAAAGGGAAATTTACCCAAAACTTATAATTTCTTCACCCTCCTTTTGACTTCCAGAACTTGAGAGCTTAGTATGCACCTGAGCATCAAAAATTACTTCTCTGAGCATTTTCAATTCTTCTGATAATTGTAGCAGAGGATATTAGAGAAAAAAAAGGGAGAAATTAAAGCAAAGATTGAAAGGGCCTAGGAGGAGGGAGAAGGGAGAATTTGAGAACCTGGTGGAAGCTAAGAACTGGGAAAGAGAGAGGTGACTAAAAGAAATGGGAAAATGGAGGGGGGAGGATGGGAGATCGATAGGAATAATGGAAGTGGCTGGAAGGGAAAAAAGTATTAAAACCAAAATATTTTGAAAGTAAAAGCACAGGACAAAATCTAATGAGAAATAACAAAGCTGCAAGATCCGATTTAGCGACATGGGAGGGCATAAGGAAAAGCGTCTTGAAGGTCTTTAATCCTGAAGTGAACAGCATGACTATTCCAATAGTTAAGTCACTGACTTGGAATTCTAAAGTCTGATTTTCAGATTTCTACTTATTAATTTCTTCTATAGCTGTTAGGCAAGTTGCTGAACATCTCCAAGCCTTAGAGAGTAGCCCTGCAAAATTGGAATGCTAGCACTAGGAATCTAGAAGGATTTTATGAGACAAAATATATTGAAAGTCTTGCAGTAAGCTGATGCTACAGCTGTATGATTTGTGTAAGTATCTAGAAAAGAAAGAAATGTTGGGAATGCAGATCTATGGACTGAGACACAATCTGAGACCAGCGGAGTGTTCCCTCATAAAAGGATGATGATACGGTGAGGTCCAGCTCTCCCCCCAATCCTAAGTATAATTTTCAAAGCATTGTGCAGAGGAGTTAGTCTTGTGACTCATACCAGAATGCTTTAATCACAAAACTGAGTGTTGAAATCGGATGGATATTGAACTACATGCAAACTTCTGTTGATGTCAGTGGTATATGATCTCAGCACCTCTCATAATCAGAAGAAAGCTTTTGGAGTTTATAATCTTCTACATTTTTCTCCATTATTTTCCCTCCAAGCCACAGTGGCCACGATAGCCGCTGTTAAGAATGCCAGTCAACATGTTAGTGGGTGCAAAAAGACAGCCTGATCGCTCTGTGTAATGAAGAAGAGACAAGTTCACGTTGATGACGGATCTGGTGGAGTTCCGCCAAGCAGAAACCCCTTCCCGACGGCTCTGTCCGTGGTACTGGGAGCCAGAGGCTGCGGCCGCTTCCCCTTGTGAGCCCCTCTCCTGCATCCTGCTGAGGCCTTTGGGGGAAGGCAGCTGTTTGCCAGCCCCGTTCTTGAAATGCTGAGGGACTATAACACAGCTGAGCCCAAAGGCTTCTTCTTATAAGGCCAAGGAATAATAATTTAATCTCCCTGCACTCCAAGATGCGCTTCCCTGCTGCCACTACCGTCACGTACTGCTGTAGAAATCTCTTCTCTGGGAAGAGAGAGCTGTATGTTGCTCTCGACCAATAGTCAGATCTGTTACCACCACTTCTCTCCCACTCATTCTGGATGGAGAAGGCTCAAGGACCTGAAGCGGGATTGCCAGGAAACAATAAAATGCAGTCACAGGCTAAGCTGAGTAATTAATGGGAAGGTTCCTGTTCTCACTGCTCTGATGTGGCTAGAGAATGTTTGACACCTGGCATAACATCTTCAAAGTTTGTGAGGATCACTTTTCTGGAAAGTAAATTAAGTTAGTAATATAAATCTTCCATATGAATGTCATAAAGCCTCAATCCCACTGTATATCACTCTCTAATTCATGACATGCAATTCATTGTAAACTAAAACCATTTACAAAAATGTTAGAGTTCCTTATTTCACCTATTTATGTTTTAAGTCTCTAATCTTAGGCCTGGCAAAACACCAAAAAATGGTGTCTGCGCATATTTATCCAGATTCTCTTTTATTCTGCCATATTTCTCTCCTAATGAACATTTCAGAAATGTTCAGGTGAAGACTTTTGTGGTTATGAGTACTTATGCATCATTTGGCATCTATCCTCCTGCTTGAAAAGTTTGTCATTCAGTTAAAAACAGGAAGCATATGACTTAGATGACCAGACACACAGTATAAATAGCAAATGCTAAAAAAAAAATGAATCCTTCATATAGTGCCAAAGGGATATATACCATTTATCCAGGCTGTTAAGCTCATGCAACTGAATAACAACATCACTTGAAAAAACTAAGACTTCCGTACCAAATATAAAAGGGGGTAAATTTTCCCATTCTGAATCAGTTGTTCAGTCAACTCTACCAATCCTTCATAACCAAGCTTAGCAACAGGGAATAGCTGTAAACATATTTTAGAATACTTTGAAAATTACATATATGGCTTTTCTGTACATAGTGTTGCTATAAATAGTGTTGCTGATCTGTTAGGACCTTATAAGCCACCTCTAACACTGTTCTGCATATCCTCTTTGAAAATGGAAGGAATTGTCTAGCTTAGCTACAGAATTCTCCTATTTCTTGTCATCATGAATTGCAAAATTCACACCTTGCATTTGTCATTGCTCCAGGAATCAAAGTTGCCATTCCAGAACTTCAGACCACTTTATTTTATGATCAGATATTGCACGTTTAGGGAAATTAAGAAGATCCATGCTATTGTTAAGATCTAAAAAGGGGAAGAAACAAGAAAAAATGATTGGGAGCAGGGGAAGAGGTTGTTTTCCTTGTACGTGTTAAGAAGCTTGAGATACTAGAAATTGCACTGTGGAGGAGAAGCTTGTGAGCAAAGGCAGAAGAATCAGAATCTGTTGCAGCTCCCGTTATGGAGAGTGTTGTGGTAGAAATGGCAGACATATTCGTGATATGATACAGATAGTTTTATTGACATGAGCTTGGGACATTTGTGATCTCCACTTCCAAGTGGTGCTGCTCAGCCCAAATAAAAGAGGATGCAGGGAGAAGGTTTTGTGTTCTTTAATCATACATATATATTACAGAAAAATATTTTAGGCAAGCGTTAGGCATAATGGGTCTCCTTTCTGTAAGTATAGGTGTAATTGACCTTATCCCTTAATCTTCAGCCAGATATTTCATATATCACAAAAGAGACAGCACAAACCTTAGGAAGTGTTTAATGAGTGTAAAATGCTTGCAAGTTATGTATGTGAGTATATCTATGTATGTATAACTATATATACAAAAATGCCTGTAAATATATATATGTAAAAATAAGATTAAATAGTTGTTTACACATATGCATGCATGAATGTGTATAACTTTATTGGAGTCTGGTGTGTGTGTGTCTGTGCAGACATACATGTTTATACTTACATGTGAAATATGTGAAATGTATTCATATAGTCACTAATTTCAGTCTACTAACAGGGTCAGTGTGACACGTCTGATTAAGAATCCTGCTGTCTTTCCAGAGCAGTGACGTTGCCCTTCTTCTAATGCAAAATAGAAATTACATATGAATATAAAGACAAAATTTTGGATAAAGACTGGACTTTGGGCTTCTGCAGTTCTAAGGAGGAATATTGTATCTCTAACAGAGAGGAAAAGCCTGTTTCCTTCTCTGGGAAGAAGCAGTTGTTTGAAGGTGCACAGGCTGGAGAATTGTTAATCTAATTCTTGGAAGGAAAGGTTAGCCAAGAGGAGATGCTAATGTAGGACACTTAAAATTACTCCTGTGAAAAATTAATTTAGAATACACATGTATGATTCATTACACACCTGTCGCTACTACATACATGACATACAGTGCTTTCTGAAACAGGTATTACTAAGAGATGAAATTGTCTGACAGAGAAAGGTTGTGGTTTTACAGATTTCATTCTAGCAGTTTTGAGCTTTGAATGCTATTAAACAAAAATCCAAAAGGATGCAGATCCCCTGTCTGATCCCTCAGATGCATTACGCTTTGCAAACAAGATATTTCTGAGGAAAATAGTAACAGTAGATACCATAATCTTTAGGTATTCAAAGACACCTGTCCTCTGTCTTTCCGGCCTTGTATCATCTTGGGGCAGGTGGATTCTTGCTGTGATCATGACACAACAAATGTTCTTGCTGATGTATTTCATCAAAGCTTGCTCTAACCCACTATCCTCCCTGTTGCCCTTGGAGATCATCTTCACTGGAAGGAGGACTTGAGGGAGCTATAGTATTCCTAGCTTTGTGATAAGTGTGAAAAGCCCCTTTCTGGATGTTTGGAGGGGAGACTTGGTGTATCCTTGGGTCATCTCTGTACTGTTATAAATAGGCTGCTGTAAACAAGAGGACAAATTACTCTGACTTGTTCCAGACAGACATACAGTACGTGCAGCTTAGCAGGCAGCTTTCTGAGTCACTGTATGCAAAAGAAGCTTCCCATGAGACATTGCGATAAAAAGAAGAAAGCGACTTGTTGTTATTTCAGTAATAGTGAGCCACTGAGCAAAGTAAACTAAGTCGCCCATAGAGCCACTCATAACCTGGGAGAAGGACTGTCCGTGGCTCCTGCTTTCTCTCAGACTATTAAAGGCACTCGGCTTCCCAAGAGTTGCTGGGCCATCTTGATTTAGTAGACTTTTGTGTTTGGTTTGGCTAGAAAATGACCTGTTAAAAGATGAGTCTGTCCTGTGCAGTTGAAGGAAAACTTAACCACTTTTGAGTCAGATTCACAGTCCAGACCAGCTGCTGCTGTGCATTCTCTCTGAATTACCTAGCTGCCAAAGCCTACTCGCTGCTTAAATAGCCATTGAAAACAGTGCCTTGACTCTGAGTAAGGAGGAGGCAGAAGAGTCTGAACAGACTGAGCAGCACCAATAAAGGGCTCCAATCTGACTGTGTAGATAAAGGAACAAGCTTTTTCTATAAATCCAAGATACAGCCATCCAGGATAGATGTGCTCGTGGAGGGTTCTCGGTACATGAAATTGCAGGAATCATTTGAGAAAATGTTTGCACAGATAAATGTAATGAATTTCCTTTTCTCTCCTTTCTCTTTAAGAGTCATCTTCCCCATCATACAAATCCACAGTTTATCTTTCTGTCCTCAGGAACAAGGAAGCTGCCAGGCACCAACTGAAGAGCCCACACTAGCGCAGAATGGAGCAAAACGTTCTCCATCATCCATACAGATCTGACCAGCCTGTATTTAAGTTTTCTGTCTGTGCAAGCAGAAATGCAATTAGGAAGCCTGTGATTTCTCCTGAGCCTTGCCAGTCTGACAGCTTGGGAGAAGGAAGTGAGGAGAATGCAGGGAGTCACTGGGCTAACAGTGATCGGCAGCCACACTCAAAATGTCTGTTCAATCAAGGAGGGCATACTGGGCACCAAGGTCTCACTTCATTCTACAAACTGCAGCATCTCGGCACTTGCAGGCACCGTGCTCATTGTCAATCAATCTGTGACAGCCAGCCCTGCCTCCGCAAGCACTTCATTCCCTCTCCTGCCTTTTCTGGAGTGGTAGGAACTGAAGAGGATAGGAAATCAGAGTTAACAAAAGGTGAGGGTGTGAGACGGAGAGAGTTTATCATAATGAATGCAAGGTGAAGGTAAACACGGCAATTACATCCCAGGTACTGTGGTGGCATGTGATATTGATGGTGCCAGGAGAGGTGAGTAGGAACAGCAGGAAAAAGATGTATATTAGAAGGTATTACAAAATTCATATCTGAAAGTAGAAAACAAGTGGCAGGCTAAGGGAGTGACTAGAAATTAGTAAAAAGAAACCAAAAAAGGCAGATAAAGGGACAGCCGGAAAGAAAAGTGTGGGAAAGGGAGGAATGCAATGGAATGCATAGGTATAATTTACGCTGCATCCTTTCATGAGACTCTACCCAAAAGATGTGGATAGGATCTTTGAAACCTTCAAAAGAGATTAAACACACAATTTACATTGAAATTAAATGAGAGCTGTGAGTGTAACATGCTGAGCTGGTCTTAAAAATTCTTCTCTGTATTCATAACAGCATACAGTAATGTTAGCATGAGTTGCATAACTTAAAGCCCTACAAATCAAAGTTAGCATGGGCCCCAAACGCTTTGTTAAACAGTAATGCTTACACTATGCAATGTCAGTGTGTATTGAAAGGCTGGGTATTTTTTCTCAAAAGCATGTATGCATGTGTTCCCTACATGCTATAGATAACTCTACATAGAATAAGTTAGCTGAAATGGTCCAATCTAAGATTTTGGTTCAGTTGCCGATTATTTTGTAGTCTTCATGCTGGAAACTGTTCTGAACACACACATGCTGCATTCCTGCCTTGAATTTCACCACAGATTTGCTTTCAAAGTTGCATATGTGCCATTCATGGAGACATAAACCAGAAGTACTAATGCATTCCCTGAATAAATGCTGATATAAAGGTCTTTTTTGGGGGGGAACGAGGGGCTGGATGTGAGTGAACAGGCCCATAACTTCCACAAGTGAAATTCTTACAAGAGAAGTGGCAAATGGAGCCAGCTCAGCTCCCACTTTGCAGAAAGGTTCATTAGAGCTGAAAAGCAGAGTCTGATCAGACACTTCTCTTGAGCCCCCTAACCTGTCAACAGGAATAGGAAAATCTTTAAAGTGACACTGCACATAGCAAGTATCGTAACCATGTAACAATACTGAATTTCTACTGCTTTGCCTCTTGTGTATGAATCCTATGCCAAGTGGATCATTTGGGGCTTCTACTACCTAAAGGTAGTGAGATATTTCCCTTTCATTTTACATAGCTATCAATAATTGCCTATGGTAGCAAGCAGTGAAGGATGCGGGTTTTTTATGTGCTAAACACTGCAGTGGACACTCAGGCTGAAGCCTCTTGCTCCAAGTTCCAAAGAACAACAAAATGCAATGACAATTATACTCCTCTGAAATAGAAGGTTTATTGTGTACAGCCAGGGCAGATGCTCACTTAGCTGTAACTGAACTGCTAAAACAAAAGCTGTGTTTACCTGCTGCTGCCCAGCAGATTTGAAGTCTTAACAGATATGTTAGCTGCAACGCGAGAGGAGCCACGTGCATGCTTTAGGTTTAATGGCATACCTCTTGATGGGCCTTGAAATACTGCTCTGGGAGGTGAAAAGGAGGTGAAAATACACTCCGCTCAGTCAAAAACATCTCTGGACCATGAAATACACTTTGGATGGGAAAAGGTGCATCAGAAGAGTGTCAAAAGGAGAATTACAACAAGGGTCAATAAAGATCCATGGACAAAATCTCCCAGATTTAACAGAACATTAATTCAACATGCTAGGCTTTAAACCCAAGCTTTTCTTTAACTGATTTTGTGGGAGCATTAGTGAAGAATGTAAATTGGAGCCCAGCTGATGAGTCTGGGCATCTGTGACATGATTAATTTTTGTGAATGTAAGTGGTAGAAGGACTGTTCAGTAAAATCTAACCTGTTACATTCTGCTTTAAAGTAGCCCTTTTTAGAACCACTTGCTTCTCTAATATATAGCACATGGGTTCCCATTAGCATCATCAGAATGACTTCATGCATATCCTGGGGCAAGTTTTGGCCCCAAATGTTCTGTAATTAAGTTCTAGTGGCTCACACAGCAAGCTTGTGTTTTGGATAGCTTACTTAAGGCTGTTAGCATTTAAATGGCCACAACTGGGACCTTAATGTTAATGCCCCATTAATCCCTCCACTTTGGGAGTCAGGTTTTCCTGCTTTAACATCTGTTGCACCAACAGTAGGTGCACCTATGCCGACAGTATACAGAAGGTCAGATACACATGGGAGGGTGTGCAGGTGTTAAAGGAGAAGCCGCTGCCCGAGCATTCACACACCAATGAAGGAGCCACACACACACCACCCGAGACTTTAACTGCTAGGACCAGAGTCCCTTGGCAGTGGGTGACTCCAGTGAGCCAACGGGTGCCCCTTCTGACTTCTCACACACACACACACACTCACTCTTGGGTGCTTCCTCTTCCCTCAGGCTTGACCCTAGGTTTTGTAAAGCAGAATCTCCAACATGACGTATGCCAGACAAATTTATTAGGTGGTACAGTGGTGAAGAACAGCTCAAGCTGGGTGCCTCTGGAGACAGACCTCAAACAAAAGAATCTCTGGGCAATTATACCCTTACAATCTAAGTTCCCCTGCCCTCATGAGACTGTTTGGTCCAACAGTGCTATTTGGGTCTGGGGTCAACTTGTTCCTCACTGGATCCTTTCACTGTCTCCAGGGGTCCATTGTTTTTCTTTTCTCAAGGAGGCAACTTCTGCTGATGGATGTGGCTATCTTATCTTTCTAATTTACACTGGTTTTGGGGCCTTCCCTCATGTAACTAAGTTCAGTCTAAGTTCATCAGTATCTAGGTGAAAGTTCACAGCTTGTGGCCTAAGGCTTTTTACTAGTGCTATATAATGGATTCCATCTGAACTAGGAAGTGACTCCTGTAACACAGGTCTCTACTAAAGGGACTGTTCTAGCAGGATCACAGTGTAGGTTGGATGGAACCATGCTCATTGCTTCTGCCTGAAAAAGCTTCTTTATGTATCATAGCCAGCCAGGCCTGATAATGGCTAAAGAGTTTCTTGAAATGTCCTAGCCTCCCATTTGGATCCACCAGCATCTTTTATTTTAGCAGGAGCTGAATCAGACATGAGACATTAGGTATTCTAGTACCTAATACTTCATGAGCCAGAGAAAAATCCTAATGCACCCTTTGGATGTTAAGATACCTGTATTTGGAAAATAAGGCCTGCTTGCATTTGACTGGCTTTTGTTGCTCTGGTCTCGGAAATCTTAGAAGACTTGTCAGAGATGTAGATGCTTTCTGAGTATAGAAGCGTGGTGTTGTTTACATTAGTATTTGGTGGGGAACAAGATATTTCTCATTGTGGATCATACTATGATTATCTGTGTGGGGGACAGTTTAAAAACTTCAGCTCATGTACAGAGCAAGTTCTTACTTGCATAGTATCTTTTTTGCCATTGAATTTAATATATTAGCACTCTTGGGATGACACCGACTTTCAGGTCATTCTCGGGCATAGTCTAGGAGACTCTTTTTGACCTTTGAGGGGCTTTATGGGGTTTGGCCTCTTTCTTAACAGCTGAATTAGCTTGGTCAACTCAGCCATTGATTCTTTTGCAAGCCTTGTCTCGCTGGTTACCACATTCATGTGCCTTTCCCCAAAGGAAGTCAAAGATTGTTATATTGGTGGGGAGAGTCCTATCTATATTCCCAGGGAAAAGAGAGAGCGGGAGAGTGAGCAGAGTGGGAGGCTATGCAAACTGAGGAAAGGAGGGCCAAGCTTGTTTCTGTGAGCTGAGAGACCTTTTTCTAATGTTGGTATGAGGCAGAGTCAGACTGTTCTTTGTATGTGATTTTAAAGTTAATTTACATACACACTTCAAAGTTTTAGATGGGCTTATTTTATAAATCTTAGCTTTATGCTTAAAGAAAGTTGTCATAAGTATTGTTAAAGTGATAAAAATCACACCATTTTAGGCAGTTTGAGTCACTAGTGACTACAATGCTGTCCTTGGTGTTTAGAAACCTACCAGCTGCCAGTCATATCAGCAGTACCCATAGGGCTAGGAGTGCTGGTTTGGACAGGCTGAAAGTAATTCAAATAAGGACTTACAGTATTAATGTTAAAATTAGATTGCACTCGGGGGGGGGGGTCAACAGCATTGCATTTCTCATATTTCAGTGTTATCCTAGCCAGAATGGCTGTCAGAAGTGTTTTGTCTGTCAGCTGCTTGGAAGGTCTTCTGTGACGTACGTGGGGTTTTAGGATATGGGACCTGTAGAAGCTGAGGTAAGCAATGAAATATTACACAGATCTTGTAAATGTAGAGGTCAAGTTATCAATGTGCATCAGCTGGATGATAAACACAGAGCCTCAAGCCACCTTTGTCACAGGACTTCACGGCACCAGGCAGACACATGGTGGGCTTGTCTTCTGTCAGGCTCAGCAGGGATTCTTTTAAAAGAAGCTATATTTGTCTCTGCAGATGGACAGGTACATACCATTAGTTAGCAGGGAACTGCAGAAAGCTAATAAGGTGTACAGGCAGTGGTTTGTCAATACATGGGCTTCAGAGAGCAAACCAGTTGAACAGATTTCCCTTTTTGGCTGCTCAGACTTCCCAACACATTGCACAACTCCCTCACTCACGCCAGCACAGCTGTTTATAGAGTTGGGCTATGAATGGAGAAAACCAACCTTTCTCTAAATCACGGATTTTTACAGGGATCAGGAAGTAATATTTTGCAACGCCCTGGGGAGTAATGAGAATACCTTATCTGATACTGCTTCTGAAATCACTGTTTCATTGGACCTTCAGTCTTGGGGCATGATTTGCAAAGTAATCAGCACTGCATTAATGTTTACCATTTTGTGGAGTAAGCACCATTGCTGGTACAAACATCTCCACTTCTGCAAAGATGTACTTTAATGCTGAATTTGAA
>NW_010541297.1:0-4379 GCF_000687285.1 Phaethon lepturus | reverse complement strand
AAAGAGTTTTCTGGATGTCATACTTGACCAATGAGGAGGATTAGCAGAAGAATAACTCAGAAGCAAAGATGAACTTTGTATAATGTCACCTGAAACTTCCTGAGATGTCTTTCCTTCACGTCATAGAAGGATCCCACCGTCAGCAGAGATATGCTCATAAGGCCTCAGCCTGACCTAGCAGTGTCAGGAAGGTGCTGCACTGTCAGGGCTACATGGCAGCACCAAGTCTGAAGTAGCCCCTCCTATGGGAGTTAAATCAGTTAGTGCCTCTGGTCTGAAGAAGGTTGTCTTTTTTCCCCTTAGTTCTAAAGAATACAAAAATAATAACAGATACCACTCAAATGAATATACCACTAACCTATTTTTTCTCTTTGATAACACCACTGCTGTAAAGACAGAATTTGTCCTTCTTGCTGAAAACTGTCAGCAAAAACAAGTTTATTCCTCTGTCTCTACCTTCCCCTTGCTTCTCACCCATAAGCTCTTTACTTTCCAGTTAAAAAAGCTAAGGATTATTTCCAGCGCAGGCTGAAATCAGTCAAGATCTGCTTTGCTTTAAGTAATAACTTCTGTGTCTCAGGTTTAGCTGGTGGTTTTCCTGTCTGCACTCCTTGATGCTGGGGGGCTATGGATGGAAGTGGCAGTAGCGTTTCATCTCATCATGTCCAGATGCCTGTGCTCCCTCCACTGCCACCCCCTGCATGGTTCTGATACTTTTTGTCTGTGTGTGCAGCTTTTGCAGTGTTATAATACTCAAGTAAGAGGAGTATTATTTTTTCTTTTATAGGCTTATATCCACAGTTCAACAGTATCGAAGAGTGCAAGACTCACTCTGTCTGTCTGTCATTGACTTTCTTAGCATGCTTTATAGAGAGAGACTAGCTCCCTTTTTGCACAGTCAGGTTTCCAGATTTGTGATGCAAGCATGCAAACTTTCCATAGACTAGCTGGCCAACTCATGGTTCAGGAGGTCACGTATCCTTTAAAGTCATTTCCTCAACTCCATTGTCACATCTTGTTGCCTGATCCATACATGCTGCTCTCTCTTCATGCAATGGATTATACACTCTGCTGTGTGGCTGCTCCTCATTGTACCATCTGATGCTAAAAGAGCCATTTCCTCAACCCGCTAGCTTTTGCTCCTTGCTGGTTTACTCCTTTCTTCATATACAACTCTATCTAATTCACAGGATTATCCACTGAACAGGAATTTAGTGTCCGTCTGATTAATCATCATCTAACCTGCCAAAGTGTGTTTCGTGGGTTTCCATATTTTTACGGATGGTTTTTAGGCCAGAAAAACACAGTGTACCTTGGAGTCATCAAACTGGAAAAACAATCAAGACCTGCTCAGCCCATCTCCCCAGGGCCAATGAAGGATGGTGTGTGCATCACATGTCTAGTGTTTTGTCTAGGGCAGTTTTAAACACACAGTCAACCTTCAGTTCCTACCCTAAGGAGACTACTCTTGAGGCTTACCCTGTTTGCTCACTGGAATATCAACTTTATGTTGCTGGTCTTGATTTCATCCATACACCAATTTATTCTTAGCTACCCTCTCTTCTTTGCCCTTTTTTTCTTTTTTTTTTTTTTTTTGGCATTTGCACCTTTCAATTATATACAGCTTGTTTTCATGTCTTTCCCTTCGTCTGCTAGTCATTGGCATGTAACTGGGCTATGCAGATGTAGCCCTTCATTTCTTTTCCTAATAGCTCAGTCTTTCCACCACCCTGGTCATTTATGTGTCTCTTCTCTGAACTCTCTCCAGTCACTGATGAGGAGGTGCCCAGAAACAAATGTCACATTCCAGGTGATTTTACCTCAGAGCACAGACAGAGAGATTATTGCTGTATCTCCCTGTTAGGTGATTACTTATCTTTTAACGGTGCCGATTTGTCTTGATTTTTCTCTCTGTGTGTGTTTGGTCTAGACTGTGGACATCGTCTGTGCCTCTTTTAAAAGAGCCTCTTCAGCAGCATCCAGGCCTGTTCCATTGATCTGAATTTATTAATTTTCCTTTCAGACTCCTTCAGCCCCTTTCTTCCCCCTTTTCCATAAGTGTAGGTGTCACAGAACTCAGTATAATCCTCTCATGGTATGTGTATTTCGGATAGTGCAGTTAACAGTTCAGCTCCATCTGCTTTCTGAGCCAAACCTGTGGGATGAGATTTTGAGGCTACTTGCTCCAACGTGTAGCAAATACTGGAACTCATCACCTTTAACTATCTAAGTCCAACCAAGGCTTCCTTGAAATTGTTAGGGTAAGTGGATCATACTGTCCTGTAATGAGTGAGTCTTCATGAGACGAGGTTTTAAAGTAACATGAATCTGCAGCAAAATGCTCAGCCCTTCTCCCCAATCTTTGGGTGACTTGAACCCAGCTGTTTCACTTTTTGATGTTTATACATAGAACTATATAAAAAGAACCGAAAAGAAATACCATCTTGAGATACCTTGGAATTTTTTAAAGTGTTTGTATTTCAATACAAATTTTGCTCTAACACTTACTGTCAACAGAACTGATGTCAGGTTGAAGTAACCAAATAATCTGAGCAGCTTCTTAAAATGAATGAAATATAAAAGGCAAGACTTTATTTCTTTCTACAGTGCTCACCACCAGGTAAACCTATTCTGTCCATCTGGCAATTAGAATTTTGATCATTATTATTCTTACGATCATTGTTTTTCTCATTCTCATGTTATCATGTTGTTTGTTCCTTAAATATTGACTCCTGTCATGCATATATGCAGACATAAAAAAGCTTATACCTTTCCCTGTGCCCAGAGTGCTCTGGGTTCGTGCTTAGCTCTAGTGTGGAACCCCCTGGGTAGCTGCGCTACTGTGACCTTTGTGCTAACTGCAATGTCATGACCTGTGTGTTAATTGCAGCTTGGCATTGAAAAGACAGAATTTATGTCCTTGTTAGTGAAGCCTGTTCAGGATAAGATAAGAAAAAGATACATACCTTTCCACTGTCTGCAAACTTTGATAGTGCAAGGTAAGAAAAAATGTGCAGAATAGAGTGGAAGGCAGCATATGCTGTAAACAAGCAGCTATAGATATATTTGCATTGAAATGCATATTGAGTTCTCTCTGTCATATAGATGAACGTGGTTGTGGTAGTCCTTTTGAATTGGTAACATATCACTGCCTGGGTTTTTGGTAGATTATATTCTTAACCAGCAAACTACCCCACGTTTGGGCAGTTCTGTCTCTTGAGTTCTTTCTTTAGGATTAACTCTTACTAGAGGCAACAGTTGTGACAATGATGGATGCTACTAGAACAGCATTGATGAACAGATTTGATTCTGCAGGTCTGACTCACAGCAGCTTGGTATCTTCTGTTTGTCATTTACATCTAAGTAAAATGGTTTGGAAAAGTATCAAATTAGAATAATTTTGTTTTGTTTTTATAATTCTCTTAATTTTAGTGTTCTCATTTTGTATCTCTTTTTCTTTCTTTCTAACCTCGTTTATGGATTTAATATATCAAGCACTATTCCACCATATCTACTATTAAAATACTCAAAGGTTTTAGAAAGCAAGGTCCATTTTAAACACAAGCAAAGCAGGCTGATGCCTAGGGTTGGGACCTGGTGGAACAGAGAGACTGAATGGTTGGTCCCCAAAGTCTTAAAACAACAGTTGTGGCGTCTTGCCTGAACTGCTGCTGGCAAGAGGCTGTGCAAATAGCCAGCCGTCCAAGTAGTCATAAGTTCTCCTCATCTCTCTTCCTACCGGCCCAGCAGCGTGGTGTTAACCTCACTGGGAACGGTCATGTGCATACAGTGTTGCAAGGCTGCAGTCCAGCAGCAAGCCCACAGGAAAGCCAGAGCTCCCCATTACCTTTTGGGGGCAACTTCTTTGCCCATTTGGCTGAGAAGCTTTAAGCTTCTTTTGGAAATAAAATTCAAAAAAGGAAGTGATGTGTTCTTTTCCTGTGATTTCCAGGAAATGTTCAAGTTGTGGAGTCTTTTTCAAGTGTTTCCCAAATCTTAAAATTCCTTTTTGTCTTTCCTTCTGTATAATAGTTTCTACTCAAGACCTCAAAGTGTTTTCTCAACACTCATGAATTAAGCTTTATAAAATGCGTGTAAAGTTGATCTGTTACTATCTCAGTTGGCCTTACAGAGAAGGTGAAGCACAGAGCACTGAAGTATCTTTCTCAAGGCCAAGCATTCCCCAGAAGAGGTGTAAGTAGGACCCAGATTTCCTGATTCCTAGTGCTGTTCTTTAAAATAAATAAAATTTGCTTTTGACTTCTGAAGATGCTCTTTGATGGTGGTGACAGCAGTGTAGCAAGCATTGTTTCATATTTGTAAAATTTTGCTTTTCTTTTTTGATCTCACATCCTTTAAGCCTTATTATTATTATTATT
>NW_010541296.1:0-3218 GCF_000687285.1 Phaethon lepturus | reverse complement strand
AACACCTCCGCACATTAAGCTTATTGGTCCAAAAGCCACATTTGCTTCTACTTACAGTAGGAGGCTGGTCCCTTGTGAACATTCCCCAGGTGTGCCAGCTCATGTTATGCCGAAACATGGTGCGCTCAGTTTCTCCCAATCCATAGATATACTGGGATGCTAAGCGGGTAGAAATCTGAATGAACATGTCGCTGAACATGAAGGTGGGCAGCTGTGAATCCCAGCTACAATGGAAAGAGGAAAATAGAAACAAGAATGTATCATCTTCAGTGTTGTATTTAGATGGCAGACATGGTTTTTAGGCTGCTCTTTTTCTCTGAAAATCTCACTTTTCACTAAAGGTAGAATAAAACTGTCATGGTTATCAAGGAAACTTAAAAGCACATGAAATGGGGATGTCTAAGAATTTGATACACAGTTTAGAGACACAAAGTCCTCTATGTCTCTCAGAGAGATATATATTATGCACAGGCATCATGCACAGCGGGTTACATCGTATTTTGGCAATTTAGTAAGAAAATGTGTTTCAGGAAAGTATCATCATATTTTCCTCCCAGACTGATCCTTGGTGCCACATGGAATATAGTAAATAAGGTGCTTTTTACAGTTCATTGGACTTTTGGTGCAGATTACACTGAAACTGTATTCATAGGTCTCACTTGTAAATCAGCATCTTCACAGTCAGAAACCAAACTGCAACCTGATGGTGCTCTGCCAAAGAATTACATCGTTCCAGGAGGCTGAATTGCAGTTTGAATGATTACTCTGGTTGGCAAGAAGGAACTCAGCTTGCAATTAAGTTTTGAGTACTTTAAAAAATGACATAAAAATGTTTTTTTGAATAAAAAACATAACACATGCAATGGCTAACATCATTGTTTTCTGACTTAAGTTTAATCAAGGAAAGAAATTAAGTTCCTTTCAGCCTTATTAGCTGTCATGTTACCAAAATCCATCTGCAAGTTAGTTGAGACATTACATTCTATTTTTTTTTTCCTAAGCATTCCCAGAACGGAACCAAATGATCAGTCTTTAATCATCAGTGTTGTGGTCACCTAAGGAAAACCTTAGGAAGTGTAGAAAATCATTGTGCCTCCCAGAGACTTGGGAACTACACAAGAAATGGCCTTTGGAGTTAGGTCTATGTTCTGCACTTCAACATGTTGTACAGGAGTTTTTGCAAGTGTCAAACTATGAAGTAACAGGGGAGAATCCTTAGATAATTAGGAGAAAAAATCAGGTATTGCTCAGGGCACCTTCTCTGTCGTCTCCCTGGTCAGTGTTCTCAGACAATGCAATGGTTAAGCCATCTCTGCTGGAGCAGCAGATGACATTTGGCAGACAGACCCATTTCATGGAAAGGATACAAAAGCCATTCTTACGGTATCTAAAACATAGTACACAAGAAAATGGTTTGGTTTGAAAAGAGCTAACAAAAACAACTGAAATAAAATAAAATTACTATGGCTTACATAACTGTTCCTGTGCTTTTGCGCCGAACTTGTATACCAAATGTTTTTTTCTGAAGTGATACTTCATAGAGTCGTTCCTTGTCTGTGCTCGTTGGGGAGCTTGGAAGATTTAGTGGTACCGGAACCTCATATCGTGCATTTTGATAATCATAAATCTATGAAGTAAAAATCAATTTATTTCAATGAATGAGTTGTTTGAAATCTTACCTATAGTAATAGAAATATGAATTGGATAGGAAAAAAAAAATTGCTGAGATGAGTATTTTCTTTCAGTTTGTATTCTTTAACCAATTCTTTCACAGTATATGTTTTGGGGAAAAAAACACCAAACCTTAAGGATTTATTTTGGATCAGGAATGGCTTGTCTAATTCTTTATATGAATTTGAAGTATATACATATATTTAAAATAAAATGTAGGTTTATATATGTATGGTAAATATCTTTCTGATTCATCTTTTAGCCAACTTAGAGAATTTTTTTTTAAGTTTTTTGTATTCTGAAAGATGACAGAAGTTATTTTTTGATGCCTGACCATTTTAAGGCATCACATTTATTTCAATATTATTAAATGCTCAATAATAAGTTATAGAGTAAACAATAGTGTATCAAAAATTTTAGAAGTAGAATGATTAATGTAAAAATAAACTGTTCAGTCATGATAATGCTTATAGATAAATTTACTTGAATATTAATAAAATGTCTTCAGTTGCAGAGTTTCTAGTTGACATTACACATCTACATCTACATTATACTTTTGATTCATGTCAGTTCATTGTAAAACTGAGTGCAAAATTCCAGGACAAAAAAGATGCAAACTAAGAGCAATAACAACTAATTGGTTAGAAGGAGAAACCTATTTAAGCAATGATGCCACTGTCTGTGTAATATAAAGTAGACTATAAAAAGCCCTTACAATTTCCATAAACAAGACTATTTTTAACAATGGGACATTACATACTTACATTACCTTAAATTGCAGCATGTGGTTGAGATGATATTTCACCTCCAAGCGTAGTGTACTAATTGGTGTAGTGAAATTCTCATTAGCTCTGGTCTTGGCACTGTTTAAGGTGAGGTTGGCTGCCAAACCAGACAAGGTGTATTCTACTTCGCCTACAGAATAAGCATTGTTGGAGCTGTAATAGCAGGGTGGAATATCCAGGTTTGATGTTACCTGCTGCAAATATAGGAATAAGTTACAGGTTAGTGAGCTACACCACTGGCCTGCTGTATTTTCTGTTAGTTATGAGCATGGAATCCAAAGCTCCCGTTTTCATCAGGTATCTGTCAAATACAGAATTTGGGGAAAAACTTAATGCAACTAGTGAACAATAAAGAAGTAATGCAGAATCCATTGATAGCTACCCTAAATCAGATAAAATCAATCCAGTCAAGGATGTACAAATAGTTCATTCAGGAAACTGAATCCTTGTTCAATGCAGGTGGATTTAATTTCTCTATATCTGTGATCTTCAGCTCAATCCCACAACATGGGAATTGGGAAAATTCCCAACACGAGAAAACCCACAACAGTCTTGGCCTTTTGAAATTCTTAAAGCTTCCTCCCTTTTAATTTCATTGTTCTCTGGTTTCTGGCTGCCTTCAGGGGAATGTGCCCAAAACCCATTAGGTATTCAGGCAACATCAGATGAGACCTTTCCATTGGCTTTATTCACACAAACTATCCTTAAAATATCCACTGAGAATTACATCTTATTTATCTAAGATCTCCTGACAGCAAGATC
>NW_010541295.1:80315-82539 GCF_000687285.1 Phaethon lepturus | reverse complement strand
TATATATATATAAAAAAAAAAGAAAATGGGTTCCTGAAGTAATTTAAACATCACCACTCCACGACTAGAGGGAAAGGTCAAAATTTAAGTAAGCTGAAAGGAACATGAATGGCAAAATAAAACGCACAAACAAAAAGATGAAAAGACCAACTGGAATGACTCTGCAAACACGAGATGAAAGCACGCATGCTTTGGGCAAATTTCATTTCCATGCCTGCATTGGGTAAGGGAGAGAGGCAAGGAGAACTATTTTTGGAAAAGCGCGTTAAAAAAAGGGGTAAGAGAGGAGGTGTTCATCTAAAACGGGTGGGTTTGTTACCTTCGGTGTTGGTGCTGCTGCTGCTGTATATATTTCGCAGGCTACCAACACGGTTTAGTTTCCAAGCTTTGCGTTTGGCTGCGTCCAGAGAGCAGAAGGGGAAGAGAAAAAAAAGAGAATAGAATAAAAATAAAGAAAAAGGAGGGGAAAAAAATAAATGAAAAAGGGGAGAAAAGAAACATCAAAATAGCATGTGAAGTAAAATACGAGCACAAGCCTGTTAACACGTGACGAGCTACACACAGAAAATGCACACAGGACTATACAGCCTCTCCAACCCACGGACGATACGGAAAGTCTCTCCTTGAGAGGGATTTTTTTTTAAGTCTCTACAACATGACACGATTTGACAACATTAAATGGATCTGCTATCGGAATAGACAAAACCAGACCAGCAGAAGTAAGGAAGTATTTGTACAGAGGATACAAGACTAGACAAAACAGCTACTGTAAAATGCGATTTAATTAATAACAAAACACAACCAGGCAAGAGCTCCTTTTCCTCCAAAAGCCCGTATTGATCACCTGGTGCCTGTAGCTCGCCTTTAAAACATCTTTTAACATCATCACCTTTAGAACTCGAGGTTATGATGTAATGGCCTTAAATAAACAACATAATAAATGGCCTAAAAATAAACAACAACGTGTGTTATTTGTAGCACTGGGCTTAGAGGTATTACTTTATTATTTTGAAGAACGTCAAGTAGACATTGATGCAAACGATGTTTGCGGTCCTCCTCTCCTCCCCCAGGCAAATCACTGCAAAAGCGAAGTATTTATTTGGAAAGTAAAAAATGTATATTCTTTTAGGCAACACCCTCGCTTTATTAGAATTGCACCAAACTTTGACATTCTCCGAGTTCCCAGCCGCCGTTTTACAATTAGCAGAACATATTGCTGCAAAGCACTCCATTCCCCGGCTCATTAAGGGAGCGCACGTTTTCACGTTCTTCAAAATCGACATGTTTTGCCTCAAGAGTGAATTCACAGCATGAGAAGAACGTTCAATCAACAATATGTTTAGCCTGAGTTTCACCAGACAGGAACCGTATGAAACAGCCGAGTACACCGTGACACTGCTGGCACCTAACAGCAACTGAAACAACAGAGATGTCCCCTCTTCTACATCCATGGATGTCCCCAGAGCCCAGGAGAGAATGGCCTAAATGCCAGAAGCGGTATCTCTACAGGCTTCCCAGCCACTGCATCAGCTCACCTAGTCAACAAATAACCTTGCAGCGCTGCCTGGTGCGCAACTATTTTGCAAAATCTGTTTCGCAGGATCAAGGAATGACCCCACTGGGGTCAGTGACAAGTAGAAGAGCATCCAGACCTCCTCCAAAGCCGCCTTTCTCAGCAGGTGACCCAGACCTCCTGCCCACAGACAGTAGACAGCCTTGAGTTTGGGTGTGAGACTGCTAAAAAGGACAGCATCAGTTACAATTATTAATTATGATTAAATTCTAAGTTGTGTTTGAAAACTGAACAGTCTTCCACTCCTGTTCAGCTCAGAGTCCGTTATGAAGAAACTCATATGGTAAATCTGGAGTAAGACCATTCTGCCCCTCGCCACAGATGCTCCTCACCCTTTAGGATGATGTGACCATCGCACAACATAACAAGCAGTGTGACGTATTTCAAAATTTTCTCTTGATATTTATGTGAGAACTTTTTTAATGCCCCATGAAACTCGGACCAAACAGTTGCTTCCACAGAAAAGGAACAGTGATGTGAAGTCATTCCAAACTTTAAGAAAAAGCTTGATTTTCAGCTATAGAGTTAAGGCTCGAAGAGAAATGCCTAAAAACGCTAGACCGTTAAGCTATATATTGTTTTAATAAAGCCACCTGCAAGCTTTAATGCTGTATACTTGAAGGGAGGACTGGATGTCTGAGTGACATCTTT
>NW_010541295.1:53162-80284 GCF_000687285.1 Phaethon lepturus | reverse complement strand
CCTGCTGAAATTAAAATAGATAACATTATCTGGAAGGCTAAGTTTCATCTATCTAAAAATCTAACTTCATCAAATCTAAATACATCTTAATTGTGTGCATCCTTCAGTATGAAAAAAGCTTCAGTTTTAAGACCTGTTTAACAAGTCCCAGCAGGTACCAGCACCTAGAGAGGCACAATTTCCCAGCAGGAAACTTGTTTTTCCTGAAAAAAAATTTACATATAAATAGGCAAAATCGAGGTTTGGCACCCCTCAGAAAGGGAAGACGGTCTCCAGTACACAAAGACCCTTTCCCAATCCCTTTTCATTTTTCATACTTTAATGGCACGTTACAGTACGGCCGTATGAGCAGGAAGTGAACTCGCAGCCTGGTTTTCTATTAACCTATTGATGAAATAATCCATTTTAATGTGTTAAGTGTCATGCCTTTTGCTTCTCTTTGAACAAATGGACTTCTCTGCAGTGATGCTGAGGTCCTGATACATCCGAGTGCGTCCTTTAGCATCGATTAGGCTCCAATCTGCTTCCTCATGGTGTTCTGCTGTCTTTGAAGATTCAATAGTATTATCAACAGCAGGGTTGGGACACTGCCAAGCGCAGCCGCCGCAGGGTGACTGATGTGCGTACGCACGCCATGGCCCAGCTCAGCCATCCCACCCTGGCCTGCCTTCAAAATCACACGCTGGCTACACATTTTTGTTACCTACCACCAAGGCCTTAATGGGCACTGAAGGTCATTATTTGCCTGGTTTTGTCTTTGACTCATATCCCAGGATATTCAATCCGTCCGGTCTGGCTTCACTTGCTGGTTCAAATGCTAAATTAACAACAGCTCTTGTCCCCAACTCTGGATACATATACCTATATCGCATATATACATGTAAACAAACAAATAAACCCCAACTGGTTTCCAATGAAAAGCTATAAGAAATACTTACTTCATTATTTAACAGCAAACAAAGCTCCCTAATTAGAAAGATCTTTAAGTATTTTTGCAGTATTTTTTGGAAGCCTGTTTTCTTCAAAAAAGCCACTAAGAAGTATCGCTAACTAGAGATAGAGATACTACAAAAACCCAGACAAACACCTCTCCAACAACAAATATCTGGAAGGAAACCATTTCCCAGAAGAGACCAGGTATTTAATTTAGCTTGTACTGAAGTGGCAACTAGTATTCTGCCTAGTATGTTGTGCTACCACAATCTCAGTGACTAATGTATTTTAATAACGTTTCAAGAAAAATCTTTTATTGACTTTGACACTTGCCCCGATCTCTGGCTTCACTGCTGACAGAAAAACAACACCTCGCAGCAATCAAAGCAGTGCCCCCATCCCAACCAGTGAGTAGACATGGCGTAGCAGCACAATTTTTGCTCTTATCCAAGCTCATTAACTCCAGAAATTTAGCTTGCCAAGATTAAACTCCTATCTTTGCTGGGCAAATTAATCCATGCATCCTAACACTCAATCTGGACCGGCACAAGAAGTCATTATCCACCACCCAACGGCACAGAGCTCGGCTTTTAACAACCCTGCAGAACAACGCCGGGATGGTCGCAACCTTCAACTTGACGCAAGCCATCAGCCAGCCATTCCTCCTGGTAGTGACCACGGGAAGAAATCACAGTGCGCTCAACCACGAAGCTTTGTCTCTCAGAGCCTGAGATGTGTTTTTTTAAGATGAAGGGTTAAAGTGATTTCTTGAGTTCTTGCGAGGAAGCTGTTTTCAACTGCTATCATCTGTGATGGGATGCATCACTTGTGCGGCACATACGTACCGGGGTGTCTTGTTCACGTGTACCAGTTGAGGACCTGGGATCCACCAGATCGGTTTGTAAGGAAAAAAGAATGATGTGCTTCTATAGAATTCTGTCAAGTGTTCCAACAGACAGTATCTATGTTAATATTTTTATAGTAGGAGCTACTCCTCAGGTAGGACAGAGGTCAGCAATTGCTCAATCCTACCATAAAAATATTTAGCAGCTAGATGAAAATCTCCATATGCTGTAAAAGAATCACACACTGTCTCAACAGACACGTCAGATCAGCCCTAGAAAGTCATACACCAACCTAGGGAGTGAGTTTTCCCCTCTTAGTAATGCAGAAATTCGAAAATTCCCTTCTTCCACCCAGAACATCACCTACAGTGCCTGGCGATGCTGCTGCACTTTATTTCTTCGGAAACAAAGAACTCCTGGGTTTGCTTGACAAACAAGCTGTTGCTTGCTTGTTTAATCAAACCGCCTGTTTTGTTTTTTTTTTGTTGTTGTTTTGTTTGTTTTTTAAATGTCATCCTAAATGTCATAATAATTTTTATGGCAGATGAATGATGTGAGCAATTACAAACTTTTGCCATGGTAAAACTCTGCAGTTCCTGCATCCAGGAGGGAGGATGGGATGAGCCTGTTTCCCTCCCCATCAAAGGGATTATCGTGGGCATATAACCACAGCCTCTCCAGAAGACCTCCCATTTCCCTCCTTCACTCCTCCTACTTTACTTATCCAAAACGCTCTTGCAACTTTTTTATTTTTACTCCCAGCTTTGTGTTTCAGGGATATTTGAAATGTGGTAGCTCGGACTTTAAGACAGTACTTTGCCACCTCTCCATCGAAACGTTAAAAAAAAGTCCTGCTCAGTTCAACAGTATAAGACAAAACGGTTGCTATTGTTCATTCAGGTCTCATCTATGACTACTTTAAGTAAAAACACCAAAACAACCCAAGAAAACAAGAATAAAGATTTCCCAGGTGTCATCCATGACTTTTGCGCCAAGAATTCACAGGAGCCCTGGCCAGGACAGACGTGACCTGGTGTCAGGAGTTGAGCCTGGCCTTCAGCACCCACATACTCTGCACTGAACTAAGACCCAGGAGATGAAATACTCCACGCTGAACACGTTGCTCGAGCTACTTAGAAAAGTGTCCTTTTGCATAATTTCTATCAGCAAACATAGTTTCTCTGGTTGCACACTGCTCGTGTACAGCCAGGACGCGGACACTGCCCTGCAAAGCTGGGTCGGGGTTAGGTTACCTGTATATGCCAACAGTGCCAGAAAAGAGCCTGTAGAGAGGGTGATTTCTAAGACTGTTGGGCAGAAGTCAATAGTTACGGACAAACTGCAGGCAAAGGAGCGCTGCAGCTCACCAAGCAAGGTCCTGGGCATCTACCTACCGAAAAATTGCTAATGGTGCAGGCCTTCAGGAGTTGATCTTGATTCAATATACTCATCTTTCCAGAAAATATACTTTGACCTCTTCTGGAGTTAAGGTAAACAAGGCTCCCACTCTTTTTTGTTCCTAACAAACTTTTCCTGCTTGTTTATTTTAAAAATATGTTACTCCCACTAATCTGTCCTTCTGTTTCACCAACCACATGAGAACCGTACGGCTTCCAGATCTACATCTTGGACCTTTAAAAACCCACACAAATCTGGAAGACTGAGAAGCATCTACTACCGGCTTTCCTATGAAGAGCCTTAATGAACTGCTTAAAGCAAACATGACTTAGGACACTTGTGGTTTGACGTGAAGAAATTCAGACTGGCCATTGCAAAGAGAGAGGATCTGTGGCTGTAGAGCACATAAAGCATGGGAGTCGTGAAGGTCCTTGCCATGACTCTGTGGGTACTGACTGGGCTCGCTGTGCTTGACCAGAGGCAACTCCACTCAGTTGAACTTATTTCAGTTCTCTAGGTCCTTATCTGTAATTTTTCAGTTTGTAAGGCAGAAACTGTAATGCACACACTCTGAAGTGGAAGCTATACAGGTTATTTGATGGCTGTACAAGTCTTTCAACATCCAAACACCACTGAATCACAGAACAGTAGGGGTTGGAAGGGACCTCTGAAGATCATCTGGTCCAACCCCCCACCAAGGCAGGATCACCCAGGGCAGGGTGCACAGGAATGTGTCCAGTCAGGTTTGGAAGGTCTCCAGAGAAGGAGACTCCACAACCTCTCTGGGCAGCCTGTTCCAGTGCTCTGTCACCCTTGTAGTGAAGAAGTTTCTCCTCATGTTGAGGTGGAACTTCCTGTGCTGCAGTTTGTGCCCATGGCCCCTCGTCCTGTCACTGGGCACTACTGAAAAGAGACGGGCTCCGTCCTCCTGACAGCCACCCTGCAGATATTTACAGACACTGATAAGGTCCCAGAAAGAGAAAGCACTCTAAAACCAGAATCCAAACAGAAGATACTTAAATCTAATGGGAGACAATCACACGTTAGGTCTCTGTCCATTACAGTAAGCCCTGATGACAAAATGGTGGCCACAGCCTTCCCTTTCAGCTGAAACTCTGGGAGGTCATCCAGTTGTAGCTGGAGATACAGGCAGGCCTCCATTTGCTGATGGTTTTGAGCACTCCACTTTGTCAGCTGAACTACACTCATTTAACATACGGGCTGTATGTAAAAGAAGCTTGCTTACATGTTTTAGATGTGTACATCTTAAAGTGAGAATAGGTATGTCAGTATACGAAGAAAACTAGGCTTCGGCATAGCCTTTTGTTGAGATATGGAGTAACTGGGAATCAGTTAGCTTAATGACTCCTAATTACCACGTATCTTTATATTTGTTCAGGCAATAACTCTACATTTGTGACCAATCTCTTGCAGACAGACTTTCTGCGTTTGCTTTCCTTTAATAGGTATGCTATTTATTTTGTGTTAATGAATCTGCTTTTCCTGTCTAGTTTAGTTAGGTGTTGTAGTAAATGTTTACCACCACTATGATCACATACCAGTATTTCTAAAAGCAGTAAATGCTTTTATTTTGTTTTATTACTTACCCATGTGTGTGTCTGAAGATACATCTGTTTGGTACCTATGAAGTTCTCTAAGGATGCTTAAGATGGTATACTCACCAAAACATCAGATTAACCCCCTTCAACTTGCTCAAATTCAGTTCTTTATACACTTTGATAAGCAGAAATATGCTTTTTAGTCTTAGGAGAGTCTTAGTGTCTACAGTCTCACACTAAAGATTTTTCTCCACTGCTGTACTGGGAAACTACAGACATGTTCATGTCACCTCCGGTCTCCATGTGACAGAGTTCTGTGTTGATTAGATAAATAGTCCTCAGATAGCTGATTAAAAAATGATGTAGCCGTTAGGTTGTGTGTCCAAGCCTTGTCAGCCATGTTGGATGTTAAAGTGTGCATGAATTACATCCCTGGAGTGTGCTGAACGGTGCTGATTAAATGAGGCACGCCACAGCCCTCAGCATCAATTATCAGAAATAATAGGATCTTTTCACCTACGCTGGAGGAAGGGGGCTGGGGATGGAGTTGGCATGCCACTCGTTTCGCAGAACATCTCATCATCATCTGCGTAAAATAAATAATACTGTCCGTTCACCTAAGGACCTTTGTTTATTTATTCTGATTGTGCAACAATTAAAGACTGAGAAGATGTATGAGGAAAAACCTTCTCCTGTAGCACAGGCCAGGGGGACTTTTTCATATAATACCTGCGTAACATCTATCTGAAAAACTAAGGGTATATGAGATCTGGATGAGAGGCAAACTTGAACATCAGAGGGGTATACTCCAGGACCATCTAGTTGTCACCTCACCAGGGAAAGGATTCTGCAGTTCAGCCCTCCTGCTCTTTTTCAACTCCTTCTGCATCACGTGTGGTTTCAACAGGGGCTGCAAAACTGTGGCTTGGGGGTTTTTCTTGTTGGTCAGCAGAACAGCTATTTGCTAAACAAGACCATGCTCTTTCATACAGGGACTGAAATTATTTCATTAAGACGTAACCTAAGAGATTCTTACACCATGTAAAATTGTTTCTGTGACCACAAAGGGGCTTGACACTGTTCTACCCTATGTGGAAGTAGCAATGACAAAAATTTCTCAAAAAGGGTGAAAAAAAAAGATAAGGCATAGCTAATATATGACATTTAAAAAGTAAAATAATCTGGACACACTGTGTTTCTAGATCTGGCCAACACTACATTTTAAAGTAAAAAAGCCCCCAAAAGTGCAAGGATCTCACAAATATGTACACTACTTTTCTGTAATTCCTAACAAATGCATACAGCGTATCTATTAAACCAGATTGCCAAAGAACAGAATAGAATACCAAGTATTTCAGTTGGAAGGGACCTACAACGATCATCTAGTCCAACTGCCTGACTAATTCAGGGCTGACCAAGTTAAAGCATGTTATCAAGGGCATGATATCACGACAGGATTGAGGCATCAACTGCCTCTCTAGGAAGCCTGTTTGACCACGCTCTCGGTCAAGAAATGCTTCCTAATGTACAGTCTAAACCTTCTCTGGGTCAGCTTTGAACCATTCCCATGGACCTACCACTGGATCCCAGAGAGAAAAGCTCAGCACCTCCCTCTCCAGGTCCCCTCCTCAGGAAGCTGTAGAGAGCAATGAGGTTGCCCCTCAGCCTCCTTTTCTCAAACCAGACAAGCCCAAAGTCCTCAGCTGCTCGTTAGAGGACATGCCTTCCAGCCCTGTCACCAGCTTGGTTGCCCTCCTCTGGATGCGTCCAAGGACCTTCACATCCTTCTTAAACTGTATCCAGGACTCCAGGGGAGGCCACGCCAGCGCTGAGTCCAGTGGGATAACCTCCTCTCTTGGCGGGCCAGTTGTGCTGCGTGATGCACCCCAGGATGCGGTTGGCACCCCCAGATCCCCTTCTGCAGGGCTGCTCTCCAGACGCTCCTCTCCCAATTTTCCCTTGTACCTGGTGTTACTCCGCCCTCGATGCACAATCCGGCATTTCGACTTGTTAAATGTCATCCCATAAGTCATAGCCCAATGCTCCAAACACCTTTAAACGCTTGAATGCGACTCTAAACTTTGCAAACGTTTCTGCGTAGTGCATTGGTGTTAATAGAACATATATCCCCACAGACAAAGAAAAAAAAAAAAAGCAGCAGCCAAAATACAAAAGATTTAACCGCTGCCAGTTATTCCATAAACATTTGATACTAACAGCCCCTCCTACATCCTTTAAGAATACCAGAATACTCAGAAAAACAAGCTGCTGGGCAAAGGAAATTACTAACAGCGCTGAGTTACAAAAGTTGCCCAGCCCAAACGCAAGTAAAACTTTATTCCCGAGATTAAAAAAACCCCCTTCCCTCCGAAACTGAAATCATTTCCAGTGCTCTATTTTAAACCCACAAAACACTCTAAAAGTAATACTTCAAATCACATTAATAGTTAATTACATTTGGATTAGATTCAGCTTTGAACATTACAAATGAAGGAAAAAAATGAAAACACGTTCATACTTCTACTCGTGACAGCGAAAAACGTTGCTTTAATAGAACATTTCTAAAAAATGTTTTAAATTCTCCCCCCCCATAAGATTTCTCCATCAAAACTTTTGCGGTAGATAAAGGACCCACTAAACTATTTCAGTGCATTTCCAATACACTATAAACATACAAGATTCAAATCGACAAAAGTAAACGTTAATTGGAAACATTTTTCTCAGTTTTTCATTATCTGAAGCAGAAAATTACGGGTCTTTTATACACACACAAAAATCCTTTTCAACCACCTAGAAAAATTGTCTTTTAATAAAAGCTTTAAATTATACTATCATATTTCAAAGGCAACGAACAGTTAAAGCAGCTAATCAAAGGTATAATTATTTAATGACTACTACTCATGCTATCTAACAGGGCCGTAATTGCTTGGCTGTGATCACTAGACCACCAGCTTCAATACTGGAAAACAAGTACTTTGCTTGTAGCATTTGATCGACCAATTTCTAAGGTTAGTTTCTCCAATTGGGTTGACTTCACAAGGCTAGCTGAGTTATTATGGAGTTAGAGAATCAGTTCGTCACCCTGCCTCCAATTTTCTGTACACATCTGTAATAGGAAAAAAAACCCCAAACCCACAACCAAAAAAACCCCTGCAAACAAAATATTTCCCTGACAAAATGCAATTTGTCAAAATCATCATTGATTTTTTTTCACTTTTAATGCCACATCACAGTTTTCTGTAAACCCCAGCTGACCCCACTCTAGTAATTCAAATGTAAAAACCCCCCAAATGTGCCTATTGAAAATTGTATTTTTATCTTAATTGCTTTTCAGTATTTACTGTCCATATTAATCTACTCCAGATAGGTAAGTGGACCTTCTGACTCTGTTTCATTGTTTAACACGTCTTTTACAACTGGAAATATGAGAAAAAGAACCCAGCATCATCATGTATTCACTACCAGAGCGATCCAGAAGCTAATCAAGTGCACGGTGCACACCGGCTTATTTTTGGTTTTGTAACAAAGCACTTAGGGAAAAGCTGCTTGTATCATTATATCTTAGCATCAAATGCTAAATATGAACTACTGCTATTATACTTTTTTGTGGTAGCGTGTTTTTTTTTTTTTTTTTTTGCGCTACTCAATTAGATTTGATACAAGATATTGGGCCCTCTGGAATTTCAAAGATATTTGAATTCCTATCCAATTATCCAGTCAACATCTTGATTTCAAGATCAGTCTCATGTTTGTAATTAGTATCGTCGGCGCTCAAGTGACACCGCCACTCGGGATGCCACTCTCAAAACGAGACACGGCGAGGAAGTCACCCTTCTCAACTCTGCACCTTGCAGCCCAATATGACTCCAGGATGAAAAGCGACACCGACCGAAACTTCTTCACACTGCTACACCTGGCCGGAATTACATTTGGGATGACAAACCTTGTTTGATGTGACATCAAAACCCCTTGGCTTTTGAGATCCTTATTGGCAAGGCTACCATTATATAATGTCAAATGCACTACCCCCAAAACCGACCCAATGTATTTAAAGGGGAGCAGGAAAAAGCATCGCGCAGTATGGCCGAAGAGGAAGCGCAGCGTGGGGCAAGCATCTGGGACACAAAGGAGAGAAGATTAGAGGAGCGGGACGTATGGGGGACATGTGTTATTCACCATCAGCCTACCTTCTTTCTGCTGTTTAGACGCAGTATTGACTCAGTGAAAAGAGATAACGCTTCCTTGCTTACCCCACGGAGAACCGCTACTTTTATGGCATGATGGATTTATTCTTGTTTCGGACCATCAGTTTCATCTATGGATAGGGAGACGACAATCTTGCCCGTTATAGGCTGATAAACAAGGAGCATTTAAATCCATTAACCGGAGACGCATTGTTCTGTACTCTTCTCCCTCTGAACAAAAAGCAGCCCCATTTTGTTGATAACGCGAGCAATTACTGTCAAGAAAACAGTGACAAAACAACAGAAAGAGCTGTTTTTGCTCAAAGGAGTTATATTCTCACTGCTCACTTTGAAAAGATATACTCAGTGCAGACATCTTGAAATTTGCCAAGTATTTGGCCATTGCTTTTTCACAAAATTTCTTTTCCAAGGTACATTAGGCGTCAGAGTGGAAATATTGCGAACTAAAAATACAATATACTAAAATAAAGTAGTGTCTTTGGGCTGTTAAAGCCAAAAAGAGCATGTTTGTTTTCTCACGTGGTAGAAAAAACATAAATATTTATTTATCCTCAAACAAATTATGTACAAAGTAAGATTAGGGGAAGGTGCTCTCTGCATGATCAATGTGCTTCACAGCAACTTCTGTCAAGGTACCTTGCAAGAAACAAGCCAAAGCTCAGCTAGTATGCAGGCAGCAGAGGACATCAGTATTTACGTCATTCTTCTAGTTCCCATTTCCTTGAGATTTTTTGTCGATACAGATGATGGAGAGTTAGGTTCTTCCAAAGACCTGGGTATACTGCTCATCTCGGATTTGTTTTGTTTAGCATTTGATAAAATGATAGGGGAGAATTCCTGCTACCCTCGTTGTTATCAAAGGAGGCATAAAAGACTTCTACAGACAACTTCCAAGGTAGCATAAGGCTAGATTAGGCATTGAAGTCACTTTGCTAGTTCCAGCCATTTTTCTCCCATATTTAATACCATCCACACTACTGTACAAGGTAAGATCACACTATGCAAATAAAAACTTGAATAAGCAGCACAGCTGCGTAAGATTTCACAAGTTGTTGCCCGTATCGGCTCCTGAGGATCATTAGACAGCAAAACTGTAAAGCACAGGCAGGGTAACTTTACTAGAGGATCCAAACCTTGCTCAACACCACAAGCCAGTTCAAGGCGTGTGAAAGAACACCTTGTGCTGCACCATTTTAGAAAAGGCTATCTGTAAGGGATCTTTAGAAATAGGCTTATTTGAAGTGTTTCCATCCTTTGGAAAAATCCACCCCATGATCCAGGCTCATTAGCAGTTTGCCCTCCAGCATGGTAAGCGGTGACAGGCACATCTGAGGAGCATGCACGCACAAACCTCTTTTGTTTGTTCTTGGGGAATCACGTCCATATGTGAGCAGACACAGCACTACTTTCCACCGGAGCTATATATAACGTGAATTCTTCGTTAATTTTCATCACTTGTAAAAATAAGCATGAGACAATCTGCCAGTATTAGGTGTTTAATAGTTTAGCATGTTACTACAGGGATTCGTTACTGGAGAGATTCTAGTTGGAGAGATTTATTGTGTCAAGGTCTTTTCCTACAAACTACTAAGCCATCTGTAAAGATTATTTCTCTATAAACCTGAACGCTCGTGCTAAAACAGGAAGGTCATCATCTTCCCTTTTGCCTGAGTTTCTACATCGGCCTGCACTGACACAGTTAGAAGACGGCTTCCAGTTCCTTCCGCCTTCGTGAGAAAACGCAGACCCACAGATGTTGGGTCCTACACCGCAAGGAGGACAACCTCAGGTGCAGGGGGTTCGTTGGGGCTATGAATGAAGGAGAAGTTCCTGTCTAGTAGGACACCCACAACACCTGCGCTTCGGTGTGCTAGCAGTAAATCTGTTAATTTGCATTTTAGGACTCCCCAAAGCCTGCAAAATTAAATAGCTCAAAGCTCCTAGCTCAAAGAGGGCAACGGGACAAAGAACCTTAGACCTTTCGCAAGTAGTTTATGGATTAATCAGGTTCCAAAACTCACTGCTCAGCCAGTGGTTACTAGAGTGACCTACAACAGAGCCTGAAGGTCTCCATCTCTTTGGGCAGGTAGTCTTAACGCAGGTCTCTTCCTACAGAGAAAGTAAGTATTAACACTCTTCCATTTTAAGCTTATGGCGGGAATAGAAAAATTCTTTCCAACGGCAGACTGAACATTTTGCCTCTTCTCCATAGGTTGCATCTTGATTTCAAATGACATGCAGGAAGCTACTGTTATCTTTGTTTGCATTGGACGGGGCTCTTCCAATTTACTGGAAGTAAACTCATTTGAACCTAACCAGTGAAAAATGTAAAAATCGTAAATTGAAGACATTCTTGATGTGCTATTACCCAGCATCTGCCCGGATACCATTTTGAACAAATCCAACAAGATCAGGGTTAACTTCTGCAGCTGCTCTTACATGAAGGTTATCATTCCTGTAATTTGACTTTTTTCAAAAGCTGTGGTTGCAGGAAATCCCTGGGGGAGATGCTGTGATTAGCTTTAGAATGAAGAAGTTGGAAAAAGGAGGATGCAATTTTAGATTTGCATATTTTAAATACTGCACTTTTTGTCAGGGCATACACAAACACCACATGGCTGCATGATAAAGCCAAACCGGGAGGCTCAACAAATCAAGAGATTCACATCGAAGTTGTGCTGCCTTTCGTCTTTCAGTAAAACACTGAGTAACTACTGCATTTTGCCTGGAAAGATAAATATTAAATCTTGCATTTGCATCAGATGCTAGTGTCGAAGCCTTCCTTACCAGCCAAACTCTGAGTTGTTAACTACTAAATGGCTAAATGACAATGGCTGTTACTAATCGCTTATTGAATAATGGAAGTGACACAACTGATAAAAGGTTTCAATCCTGGAAAAAAATGATTTATAGTATTTCACTCTACTGGCACTGTTATTTGTATGACAAATGGTTGGACAGACACCAGTTAATCTCTGCACACCTCCAACTCCGATGTGGCAGCTTCTGCCGGAGCAGCCAAATAATCAAGAACAGCTAACAATACAGCCACGCTGTCGCGAGGGGCTGAATGCTGGTATTTTATCAAGGCTGATCCCCAAATCAATTTACACGATGGATTTTTTTTTTGTTTGGCGGGGGGAGGGAGAGCATGGCAAGAAAAAGGAGGAGTATCATAAAAATGGGAAGCCGCAGCTTGCAGCTAGGTAGATTGGCCACGCTCCTCTAGCGCAGAAATGAAATCATCAATACAACTAAGGCATTAATGATTTCAGAAAGCTCAGTATGGTTTATAGATTTTTCTTGATGGCAAAATCTGAACTGCAGCATCATACAGAGCTGTCAAGACTGTTATGTCGTAGCGTAATATCACATCGCCTGCTGCGTACCGCAAATCCCATTTTCCCTTCAGATGGGAGAGAGGGATGTGGCTGCTTCTGAGGCAGTATGAGACAGGATTTCCCCCTCTCCTTGAGAAATGAATGAAGCTTTGTATTTATCAGCAGTCCATCAATAGTAGCTTTATCTCATTGGTTGTATTGGTATCAGCCTACTTCCTGCAGAAGTCAAATGTGTTTTATCAAGCCAGTCATTCACAAGCAGCAAACCCCGCAGAGAGCGGAGCTTCCTGGAGTTCGCCTACTCTGGCGTTATTTTTCAACTTGGCACCCAAAAGTTTTAATTTTTCATGTTAAAAAAGCGATGCCCACTTCTATTTAACATGGAAAACCAGCGGAATGGAAGAAAAAAAACATGCAGAGGGAGAATAAAAGCGTTCCAATTTTGCAAATGGAACAAAGTGATGGACCGAAGATTTTTATATTCACACAATGCAGTTAAGACCAGTACGTACTTTGCTAATAGCTCACACCTTGCAAATGATTAACTAAAACCCCAGAAGAATCCCATTAGACTTAAAGACAGTGTAGCGGTAGCAAGACAATAACTTACTTCATTATCTCATTTTGCTGTTAAAAAAGTTAAGAGTAAAATAAACAGCACATTACAATCGAACCAAACCACAATAAAACCCAGCTTTTACATGACTGCCAAAGGGTCAAGTAGCCCCGTCGTACTTAAAAGGTTACACAACACTTGAAGTGCCCGTTTAGATTACAGCCTACAGAGACTAATTCAGTTTTCACTCGTTTCTCCACTGTTTGCAGATATAGGCCTTACTGTAGTGCAGCACTTTGCAAAGCTGCAAGTATTTTTAGGCTGTAGGAGGCCGATGGTAATGTATTTTGATCACCTGTGCTCAACCCATGAAAGAGAAGGAAATTTTAAGAAACGGATGTTGAGGTTCATACGGGGCAGACACCAGCGTGGTGAAGTGAATCAGAAAGAGCAGATGCTGTGAAGGGTCTTCAAAGCGAAGAGTGCCAACCCATCGTTGATGAGGTGTAGCAGAGGAGGCCATTGGCAAGGACACCAAGGGAAGGGCAACACAGGAAAAGCAACGGGCCGAGGGAGCGACCGTTGTAGAAGCATCTGGATGGAGCGGAATGGGTACCCCATTCATCAAAGCCAGGAAAAAAAGGTGCTGTAGCAATTGAGATATGAGGTGGTGAAAGAGGTCCGAGTCAAAAGATGAAGCCCAGAGCATGTACTTCAGTGACACTTGAAGAGCTAAAGATGGCATTGCTCTTGGTCACAGTGACATGGAAGAGATATAGCAGTGGGGGGCTGAAGGTAGCTGGTTAGCTGCATGAGGAGATTTGCGCCCAGTGGTGAGTTTGCACAGAGAATAAAAAGCCCCACACACATGAATCTCTCCGAGTTGGCCACAGAAGGATGAAAGCTTGGTTTGCATATGCACATGTGAGATTGTTCAGAGAGAGGAGGAGAAGGGGACCTGGCCAAGCAGGAGAAGTACCAAGAAGAATTTTCTTCAGAAGGCCTAAAAGATCCCTGGAGAGGTAAAATCTCACAGGCTGCCCCATCATTAACAGAAGAAATGAGGATGGAGATGACTGACATCACTGGAAGCGAGGAAAAATCACCCGTAACGCCAAACAGCGTGTGGCTGAAAACAGAACCCAAGTCAACTCTTCCTTGCGTTTGGATGATGGACAACCATTTACAACTGCTTCTTGTGATCTACTGGTTAGTCATTTCAATCCTTTTGATTTAAATTACACTGACTATTCTTCTAGTGCTTGTACAACTTTTTTTTTTTTTTTTTTTAAAGTTCACATTATCAGGCAGGACTAACTCCATGTATTTGCTCTTGAAAGCTATTTGTGATAACAAAGCATTAAAAATTGCTCACCTTTTCATCACTTGACAATCTCCTGTAAGAGATTTAGACAACTCTGTTACTTACTCTGTCATTTCAATCCTTTTGATTTAAATTACACTGACTATTCTTCTAGTGCTTGTACAACTTTTTTTTTTTTTTTTTTAAAGTTCACATTATCAGGCAGGACTAACTCCATGTATTTGCTCTTGAAAGCTATTTGTGATAACAAAGCATTAAAAATTGCTCACCTTTTCATCACTTGACAATCTCCTGTAAGAGATTTAGACAACTCTGTTACTTACTCTGCCAACGGAAATTATTTTCTGATCATATCACGTATCAGCCTTCCCATTATTTTTCACAGGATCAATATGAGGTTAAATAATACATAGATTCTTCAGGATCTTGTCCCTCTTTTCGGCTACAAGCATGATACAAATTTTTTTCCAGTTCTCTGAATCATTCCCACCACTACAAGACCCCTTCAGAATTATATGACGACTGATTAGAAAGCTCTTAATTCAACTTCATAGTACTCCTGACCACAGCTAACCTGGTTGTGCAGGTAATTTTAGGTTGAGGGTGGTGAAACCCTGGCCCAGGTTGCCCAGAGGTGGTAGTTGCCCCGTCCCTGGGAACATCCCAGGTCAGGTTGGACAGGGGTCTGAGCAACCTGATCTACTTGAACATGTCCCTGCTTGCTACAAGGGGGTTGGACTAGATGGCCTTGAAAGGTCCCTTCTGACCCACCTTATTCTATGGTTCTATATAAATAATAACAATAAAATAAAAAAATGTACAACTACCATAGATGGTGTTAGCTGTTCTTTAACTGTTGTTTAACTGTTTAGAAGTAGTCCAAATTTAAGGCAAAGCAAATTCCTATTCTTTCCAATGACTTGCTTTCCATTTTTGAAATCAGGATTCACTATTACAGTCTTTTGTCAAGCATTAGATTTGTATCATGGCTAGAATGTATTTGCTGCTGATGAATTTAAGAAATAACTCTTTCATCAATCATATAGACCTCCCATTCTACAGAACATCAATTCTAGTATCTTTAATTTCCTTTATCAACAACTTACATTTTCTATCTTCTGATTCGTATTTATTGCCATCACCTTCACTATACTTCCCATTGACACTTTCTTAAATTGTTTCCTCCGCTTCCACTCTTAATCATAACGCTTTTTAAAATACAAACATCCTTTTGAGTGGAGAACTGTAGATCTTTTGCACTTAATCTGACCTAAACATTTTCTAATTATTCACATAATTATGTTTAACCTCTCCTCCCACACAAATTCTCTCAACGTTATTCATGGTTATAAAAAATAAGCCTGTTAAAAGCTTCGAGTTTGTGTACATATATATACGTATTAAGAGAACTATGCTGTGTTTGTTCAAGGCAGAGGAATTCGGCATGTGTTGCACTATACAGTCTCGATTTCGAGCACATGCCTTATGGCCCAGGTGGAGTGGGACTAACAACATTTAATTATTTACTTTGCATCTCCCAGGCATCGTAAGGTATAAGCATGACCCTGCTGTGTTCTTCTAACCCATCGATCAGCTCTCTAAAAGAAAGCAGACGCTCTCGCCCTTCCACGTGGAGTTAACGTGCAGGTAGTCGCAGTAATTGATGGCTTAGAAAAACCACGACACATAACAGCACGAGATTACTGTCAAAACACTGTGGAATCAAACACAATAAAGGTTGAAGGACTAGCAGATTCTTTCTTTTATTGGGCATATCTGCATGTGCGCACAAGTTAAGAATGGCTTGCTTGGTAGGCAATATCGAATGGGTTTGGTAAAGAAACTAAGCACGAAAAACCAAGCAAAAGCAAGGTGCTATCATAGATAATGCAAAGCCTCCTCTTGAGAAAATCAGAGCTATCAACCAGAGGCTGTTCTGCTGGGCTCCCTCCAGAGCGATAAAACACATTTTCCCCAGGTAGGCCGTAATGTCACTGAGAGGATACAAAATCTTTAAAAATGCTGTAAGCAATACAGTCAGCTTCTCTTGCTTGAAATGGGAGTTTACTGGATGTACTGAAAAACGGTAATTGACTTAAGCTCTCAGGTTAGTATAACTGGCAAACAGGAGAACCTCAGTTTGATCTAGCGTAGACCTGGCTGGAAAGCAGTTTCACCCAAAAAGGGAAATAATGAAACCTGTCCCCAGAGACATAGAACTGAGATATAAACAAGAATTTAAAGGGAAATTTCCCTACTAAATCTCTCAGCCTTTCCAGAGTTCTCATTTCACCCTAGTTCATTCCTCCCACCCCCTCAGCAAAAGTTGCTGGACTTCTGACTTGTATGAGGCTGCATGGTGTTTGGCAGTACCTTTAACTTGCAGATAAAAATCTCCATCTCCTCTTTCCCCAAAGGTTTTTAAGGGCAAAAAAGGGGATAAAAAATGATATTCATTTTGGATTTGTCAATCGAAATCTCAGGCTTCAGCATATTGCTTTGGTTGATGTGTTAGGACAGACCTACAACGCTCTGAAAACTGAGTACCTGGTAGGAACTAAGAGCAAGGAGGTGACAATCCCTAGATGCTGAACATGGCACTGCTCTTGAAATGACAAAAGCCCTCTGTACCTCACAGGGTCTCCATGATCTCCTTCGCTCCAGAAGGGTAACTGGAATGAACAAGAATCCTCTCCTCTTAACATGCCGCAGAGTTAAGTTTCTTGTGCATTCAGTGTCCTCCTACAAGCAGGACCAAAGCACAGAGCAGTTTTCACAAGCAGAGACTCAAAGAGACCAGTGCGCTGGCTCCTGCGTTACTCAGAAAATCATCTTGGATTTTATTCTAGCTCTGTTCGGGCTCTGGGGAACAGTTTATGCCAATCTTTTCTTCTTTTTTCAAAAGTGTTGTAGGTTAAACTTTGCACCTAACAACCTTGACAGCGCCCCTTTACATTTTTTAGCCGAGCCATTGAGTAGCATTATGACAAATTATGGGACCTGATGATATGTAACAAGAACATCTCCTCCAGTCAAAGGCTGTGGAGGAAATAAAAAGCCTGAAAGAAATATTTCTGGCAAAAGAAGAAACTTTTTCCTCTTCATTAGTATAAGGAATTGCAGATGGTGAAATACTTCAATTAACCATGAAGTAGGGTTTCCTTGTACAACGACTGTATTCACTTAAGACAGCATGTAGAAGACATAAACTCTTCCTTTGCTTGTGGAGCTATACAGACATGTGAAAAATCATCTCATTTAGTGGCAAAGTTGCCTTTACATAGTATTTTCAGCACTTCTTTGCTATAATTCTTCGTTACGGAAATCATCTGTATGAAATCACCATTTCTCTTGGAGTCAACCTGCCTCTGCCTTTAGCTGCTGAAAGCAACAGTCTGCTGTCTGTGATGCCAACTAGCTGGTGAAGAAGGCGTTGGGATATTTTGCGGGTGGACAAGCGACAGAGTTCATTATCAATACATTATTTACAAATATTTTCTAAGTGTCATCACCTGTCCACTTGGAAATAGCTTTGTAAGAACATTCACAAAATTAAAAAAAAAAAGGAATTGTACTTATACTTTTATTACTAAAGGCAGCAGGTAATTATCTATATGGTTAAGAAAAAAGCAAAACCCTACTCTGAATCTCCCCCGTAGCTACTTTTTCATGTCACAATAGCTCGGGACGTATCTTGTACTCTTTAGTTAGTAATAAACCAGAGTACTGCCCTTCAAACCTTTGGTATATATCATTTGCAGAAGCAGATCTTGATGTAGACCTGCTCTTGGGAGCTTCAGACATAGCTCACAATCCTGCCTCTAGAAAACGGTGGAAGTCAGTAGTTAGGAAGCCAATTCCTACCCAAACCGTAGTCATCTTCAGAGTAAACACACCAGCTCCCCTAACAGTTCCAATGCTCTTTAAGACAACTAGGTAAACAATACAACTTTACAGGTGAACACCCGCGCTACTAGTCCACCTCTAGACACAGTTTTATTTCCTTTAAGATGACAATGTAAGTCAAAGCCCAAGTCTTCTCTTTCATAGTGTAGAGCCTCTCCGTCATTCTAATACATCCCCCTCCTCCATGGGGCACCAATAGTCCGTTACCGAAGTCTACCTTCACCCTTCTCATCATGGATCAGAAAGTTATCTATAACCAATGGTGACCTAATTATTAATACAAATTTTGCCCAGGCAAACTGGTATCTAGCTGTAAACAGAGTGTCTGAGAGATAAAGAATATAATCACTAGAGATTTAATGGATTTTCATATGCTCCTTATAATCACTATGGATCCTCACACCAGATTCTTTAAGTAATTTGGTGAGTATAAACTTACATTTTACCTTATTATTAAATACGTTAAGCACATATTAATCTATGATTTATTACAGTTAGGTTTGTTCTCATTTAATTAAACACTGAGGCCTCTTAAGTGTGCTATGAAACCCATGTATGTTGCCTGGCCAATGAGGATTTTCTGAAAAGAATTCTTCAGGAATCCTTAGTGATACTTCAAAGATCTTGGTTGTGGGCTACCTACTGTTGATGAGTGCTTAGTTTTAGGATGAAAATGTACATGTTTGTTATTTACAGTATTTCAGTGCAATATCTCATTTGAGGCTCCAATTACTGAAATCTTTTGTATTTAAACAGACCTGAACTCTCACAGCATCGTTTCTAAAAACTACATTCCGTTCAAAATATTGTCTTCAATCTCCATAATTACCTCTATTTTATATATGGTTCTACACGTGCCTGGTTAATAAGACAGTATGCAATTAATTGTATAGCCTGTTGTGAAGCCCCAAGAGCACAGCTAAACAAGGAATGGGAGAAAACCTAAGAATCTTTGGGGCAAGTTACCTTATACAGGGAAGTCTCCAGCAATCCCTTCTTGCAAAGAAGTTTGAAAGAATACAGGTGGAGTCAAAGAGAAAACAGTAGTGGAAACAGAAGTGCTGGAAATGGCTGAAAGAGGAAAGATTCATGAATTTTCCTGCAGTATGCTGAGACTCAATCACAGAATGGTTTGGATTGGAAGGGACCTTCTAATCTATCCAGTTCCAACCCCACTACCATGGGCAGGGACACCTTCCACTAGATCAGGTTGCTCAGAGCCCCACCCAACCTGAGCTTGAACACTTCCAGCAATGGGACACCCACACTTTCTCTGGGCAACCTGTTCTAGTGTCTCACCGCCCTCATCATAAAGAATTTCTTCCTTGCGTTCAATCTAAATCCACCCTCTTTCAGTTTAAAACCGTTGTCCCTTGTCCTGTCACTACAGTCTCTGGTAACAAGTCTTTCTCCATCTTTTTTTATAAACCCCTGTTATATTATTGTTCACTTAAGAGGAAAAAGGCATATTAAATGAGCACCAGCACAAGGAAAATGAAACTTCTGCAGACACCGTTGTGGTCCAAATGGTGGATGTATATCCAGGCTGCGCCAAGTTTGTACTAATAAAACATAGTTTAGTACCTGCATGGAGGAGAAAGCTGAGGTTATAGCTACAGAGACCTATCAGGAAGACATTTCGCCATGGGCAGACAGTAACGCACCCTGAGCTATAGGACACAGGCCACATCCCTTACGCGACTGGATTGCATCACACCACACACGATGCCGACACGTTGACTCTGCATGCAGGATATCTCCCCTTGATATACTGAAGTCAATAACTTGCAGCTGAAGTTGGAATATGAAAATCAGCGTGTAAAATTTCCCAACCCATCTTACAGGTGATGGCTGATTCTTCCAGTTGTGTTAATTTGTATTAGAAATACCCACCCATGTTTCTCTGCAACTACAGAAGACACGTGGCAAGAATGCATCGTGAGCCCAAGGCAACGAGTCACTGGAAAGGGAAAATGTGTTTGACAACTTCGTATTTAAAATACTTTAAAAAAATAATCTGGAAGTCAGCGTATCCCTTAACCAAACAAGATCCAAATAGAGTACCAAGGAAAAAAAAATTATCACTCAATTAACACTACTGGCTGCCAGACTCTCCAGAGACTGCAGAAATATTTTAAAAAAATCAGTAACGAGCAGGAAGACATGTATTAGTCACTGGGTAAGTATTGTATGATTTCCTTCACTATATCCACCTTTCTAAGCTCAGACTGCTGTGACATTCATGTGATAAACAGCATGTCTCACCACAGAATTTGAAATAAAAAAAAAAAGTTATTTATAACTGACCATTCAAAGCCCACTGACTGGCAGCCATCCAACCAAAAAGTAGTTATGTGTGCGACAGTGATGATATTAAACCCAACATAATAGGATTGCTTCCAATTTTAAGGTTAAGTAAATCATGAACTGTACTTTTACGTATAAATATGTCGGTTAAAGCATTCAAGTTGCCTGGAAATGGGCTAGATCACTTTGATGTTTTGTTTACCACTACAAAGCATTATCTTGGCTGAAAAGCACTTGCATTTACGATAATCGCAAGTCAGTCATCATCACCAACAATTTTCAAATGATGATTTAAAAACTAGGACATCCTTTTTTTTTTTTTTTCCCCTTGAAGTACTAGCTTGCATGGCAATTGCACACCCTGCACAGAGCCGCTGAAGTCCCCAAAAGGAGGAGCCTGGGGAAGGAGAAATAAAAGGGAACTGAAACAGTCTTCGAGGGAGCTGCCAACTCCTTGTCAAATGAAGCAGAGTCAGAAATACTCCAGCCTAGCTTTGCAATCCATCACCACAAACTGCAACGCTTCCTCCCCAGATTAAAAAGACAGATTCAAAGCACCGGGGAAGGAGGCGCGAAGGAAGTCAAAGTCAAGTCAATGCCGTATCAGTTTGAAGACTCCAATAAAGGTGACGCACGTGTGGCAGTAGCAGCCGACAAGTGCCAAACGACCTCTTCTCGGATGTACCCTGGAAACTGGAGCCTACCAGGTGAGAATCATATTCTATCAAACTTTTTAAAAAAAAACCTACACAGGTATTTCCCAAATTTCAGCATCCCATTCAAATGGGAAATTTGCCATGATGTGTCTGAGCCTCACAGGAGTTGTTGATGTCACTGTATACATCATGCTGTTAAATATGTTATGAGAGGCCTGCAAGATTATCTTCTGCTACTGAGGAATCTGTTCCATCATTGTCTCCTCCCAGCCCTCAGATAAATAATCTTTCAGGCAAAGCATATACTCACATTGGTGGAGCTGGAAGTAGGCTCAAACAACTGAGTCCACCACTCAAAGAAAGTCAACAGAGCCAAAGATGTAGAACCTCCCCGCCTTACAAGTTCACCTTTCTAAGGCCTTTACCTCTTTGATGTAGACAAATACAGAAAAACAGGAGCTGACCACGGGTCTTCTGGTTTATCACAGCTTGGGCACTAAGGCTTGGTTCAAAACGTCACCACGCAAGAAGCACCGAGGCCCCCCAGCCTGACTAACTCACATCTCAGCACGGGTGGCAGAAGGCTGAAGAGCACACAGCAATCCTGGCTGCTGGTACCGGGATCAAGCACACACAGGTCAGCAAATACACAGATTTAGAGACATTTCTCTTCCAAAGGAGAAGGGAAAAAAAAGATACTCATAGCTCTTGTGGGTTGCCTAGAAGCAGTAAAATGTTACTGCAACCCCCCCCCCCCCCCCAAACTAGGATATAGAATTTCAGATAACAGCTGAACCCGGAATCATTGGGAGAAAACCCAACAGCTCGCTTTCTAAGAGCAAAAATCCACCAAGACTGGCTAATTTTTTTTTGCTCTTAATTCTGGTTTGGCCCCTATATGAGAAGTGAGAACTGATCTTAAAGAACCGAAGAAATTAAAAAAAATTACAGCTGCTTTTTAAGGGGTAGGACTGGCCAGCATAGGACTAGTTTTAGGGAAAAAAAAAAACAACCCATAATCAATTATCCAGTTAAAAGAGAAGCAGCAGAAGAGGGGCAGGGCCCAGAAAGAAGGTTTCACTTGCAAGTTTAAGGAGCAACTGAACTTTTGTTCAGATTTCGACTCCACCCTGTAAATTCTGCCGGACCTCAGAAGGAAGCGGTCCCACGAGGGAGACATTTAGTGGCAGAAACACCTTCAGAAAAGGCTGACAGTCTGCCATGTCTTTTTGTAGGACTGCTTTATTATTTCAGCCAGCAGTAGGCAGGGAGAGCAGAATTATGCTGACAAGAGGAAATAAAAATATGGGGTGCTACCAGAGTATTCTGACCGCATCTTTTCACTGCCAGTCACAGCATGTGCCAAGCAGGGCAAACATCACCCCTTCATTTGAGACATGGCTAATACAATGTAGTATTACAGCCTACTACACAGTCCTCCTCCCATCTCCCCAAACTACACAGGCATCCAAAAAATCAGATGATGTAGGATATTCAAATGCGGGACATAAGATTGGTGGTACTGGAACAAGAAGCATCGCTTATGATTAAATATTTTCTTATACGGTGCTTTGAGTTCGATATGTCCGCAATGATTTTCGTTTCATTTTAGGAGGAATCTGAATAAAGAAAGATGTGATGTTTTTATAGGCAAGAAATTAACAGAAGCCTGATCAGCCCCTGAGACAAGAGAATCTAAACTAAGGACCCAGCTACCGACCCTTTGCTTCTTTTAAAGCACGCAGATTTATCCTCGTTACGGGATGAAGAAACAGCACTCGCTCAGCTTGGCAACGTCATCTTCGTACCACTTACAGACAAACCCAACGCTCGCTGGAACAGGTGCCACAAAAGACATGTTCTTGCAGCCTGAAGGTTAAACCGGATTACTTTCAAAACCCTGAAAATTGATACGCCGTAATTTAACATGTGCTCAACATGTGTGCTCAGCAGCAACTGAAAATGAAATATCTTAAATATTATCAAACGTTACATCATTAAATATAAATTAGATGGAAACAGGGGAAAGCTAAAAATTGACTAGGAGTTCAGCTACTCTAAATGGCTAATACGTCCATTTTTCACCTGAAGCCCTCTCCAATACAGTTTTGCCATTAAGCAAAAACCTAAAGAAAGGTAATCAATTCCAACTAAAAAGCACTTCTCCCGGAACGACTGCACTTCAAACCCCTGGCTGGCTGCCAGCCCCCCCAGACAACAGCTATCAATGTTTCTGACTATCACAGGAGCACGAGGGGCCATGCATAATTGACTAGAAGATGGGCTAAAACTGTGCCCAATCAGTGTGTGATCAAAAACGCGTGGAATATTCAGCGCCACTTGATTACATGGAGGCACGTCCTTTCGCTCTCTTCATGAAATCTCTTCAAGGTCCAGAGTACTGTAATAAGATCATTACTGTCAAGCGGTACGAATCGCAGGCAATGAGTCTTGGGATAGGAAGTCATACTTCACAAGCTCCTCTGGTCCTTTTTTTTCCCCCTCTCTCTCCCTCTTTCTTTTTTTTTTTTTTTTGTATTTTACTGCGTGTTGAGGCAGCAAGGCGACGAGGTGACAGATAATGATCACATCACTGTGTGGCAACTAGAAAGGCACTTTTAAGAAAGAGCACAGAGAAATCAGCTTAAGAGAAACTCAAACATTTTTTTGGGGGCTTTTTTTTTCCCCCTTAAAAATTAAATAGAATTAAACTGTGCAGTACTCTCCTTTCATGAATTGTGATTTAATGTCATTGAATTTAATCATTTGATAGATTTTCATATTATACCAAAGCCTATTACCTCACAGACAAATGGCCAATTTTCTCTATCTCACACTCACAAAAGAAACCTTTATTAATTTTTTTTTTTTTTTTTGGAGGAGGGATAGTTCTGGAAAATGTCAATGATGAGGCCTGTTCAAATTTTCTTTTTACCTACTCTTTTCACTGGAGTTGCACACTACATATAATGCATAACATCTATCACAAGTAACCTACCTGTAAAGAGAAAGGTGGAGGGACTGAAAACAGGAGATTAAAGCACAGGGTATAAAACAAACACGCAGCAAGCTCAGCACTGAAATCTCATGCACAGCACGTGTATCTGCAGTAGAGACTTCAGATGGAAAGATACCAAGTATCTGCTCACTGAATTTGACAGCTAATTTAAGGCAACTATTTGATTAAAACTTGGCAAAATAACACAGGTTTGAAATGACTGACTGGTCAGGAGTTGGAAATAAAAAGAGGTCTACATCACTGTTACGGGGTTGTCTTGTAAATGCCCGACATCAATACCACAGAGCATCAAAACTGCAATTGGTCCCGAGCTGCATTTTTCAAGTGGAGAAGACCAGATGAGAGTCTGCTGCTTAAGGGGAAGGAAAAGTCAGCCTAGTTAACAACGCCCACCTACATCTACGGCCACCACATCTACGGAAGATTAAATCCCATACCCTGGTTCTCGCCACCTAGCATTTCGGAATCAAGAAGCCCACCCCTCTTCTCATACTAGCCGGTCACCCTTTCAAACACAAACTGTTTGGGGATGACACCTCAGGGCAAGATGAGGACGTCCAGCTCCACGCTCCACAGCATGTCGTGCTGCTCCAGCACCAAGCAAGAACCGGAGTTACATAGCACTGGCCAACGCACATGTTGTTGATATTGCGACTCGTGGTCCAGGAAAGGCTGAAGCATCACACCCAGTTCAACGCAACCTACCCTTTGAAAATCACCGCGCGACGAGACTTAGCGTACAGAAAGAAGAACACTTGAAGCCATCAGTCTATCAATCTCGGCATTAATAGGCACCTTTGGGAGAACCAAAATTGCAAAGGGAAGAGAAGAAGAGAGAAGAATCACCAGCCCTTCAAGGAAAACAACATTAAATTGCTTGGGCTTTTGCACTTTGCCCACTTTCCTTCTATTATTATGAAGAATTATATGCATATTCAACAACTTATGTAGTAAAATTATTCATATGCACTGCCACCTTCCTCAGTTTTTGTTTGGACTTGCTTTACAAAAGGTGTCACAAACATTTTGACAGAGAACTGAAACGGAAAGGGCAAAAATCTTTCTTGATCTGTAAGTCGTTCTTAAAGTCTAATGTCTAGGAAAACTGCAAAAAAAAAAAAAAAAATCGCACCAGCTCTATAAGGGAGGGGAGGAAGCATTTGGCTGCTACTGCAAAATTATGTGCAGTAAAACTAGCAAATCCCCCAAACCTGTCATGCCTACAAGGTAGAAAAGAGAGCATCAGACTCCTGATGCTGGGCAAATCCTATGTATGTGGACTCTTCGATTGCAATCAGCGGGAAACATCACCTTCACTCTCACTTCCCTGTAAGCAGGCGGCATTAGGTACACCTAAATTCACAAACTTGATCAAATGAGACTTTCTACATCTCTCTTGCTAGATGCCATGCCTGGAATACCTTTATTTGGAGCACAGAGGGGAGACGACCAGCAAGGCTGTGCAGTTGGGAAAGACCACCCCTGTTTCCCCTGGATTTAAAGGCAGATGTGGTTTCACTGCCCACTGAGGTTCTTCAGACCTGGAGCAAGGAGGCCGACTGCACAAGGAGTATTTTCCAACACTATACTCAGATCGGTTCTTAGCCCTAAGAATTGCATTGAGTAGCAGCATATATTCTCCAGGGCTTACCTATAATTGACTAAAATGTAGGGTTCTGCAGTTAAAAAAAAAATTACTAACTTGTTATTTCTACATTCTGTTCTGTGTGTACCTCTTGATTATAAGTTCTTTTTAGCATAATGCCAAGAGCATGTTTGATAACCCTAGGGTAGATCAGACCTATTGACACGTTCCCCCTTAAATTCCATGTTTGAGCTATACGTGGCAAACCTCCACAATCAAGCCCTTGTCATTAATCTCACGTTCCGTATTATGAATAAAAATGCATGCCTGTAATCAACTGGCATTCCATCAACCCTCCCCTCAAAGCTGCCCTGTGCCTCCGAAGGCAAACATCAATTTAACAAGGCATGCCGCAGAGAAGCAGAGCATACGAACAGCCACAACAGGTTGGGGCATGAGGTCCACCTTGCCTGCTATGCTTTCATCAGCAACTAGTGCGAGATGCCTACAAAAAGCAGAACAGCACCATGTGCCCTGCTATACCTTCCTAAACAGACCGTGACTGGGGGACTTGCTGGGAGAGGTTATAATCTTTATTCTAAGAGATGTTCATGGATTTTTCTTCTTCGTATTTGTCTGATCCAGTGCTTCTGTTTTAGCTGCTTAAGGTCTTCTGAAGGGAATTACTTAAGAGTTCCACTCTTTAAAGGCAGCTCCTTCCCAGTGACTCTGTAGCTCAGTTACAATAAGCTGATGAGTCCAAGTACACAGAAAGCTGAGGACAAGGCATCCTTCAAAAACTAAGTCTTCCTTCTACACCAAAATAGGCTGTTCATTTTAATTGTGACACTTTGACTCAAGAGGTCAGTTACATGGAGCACAGAACTAAGTTATACTTAACACAATGACCTTATTTTAGTCTTTTCATTTACTATAGCTTTATAATACATAATCATTTTCTTTTTGAGATATTTTCATTTAGGTACATAGATTCACAAAGAAATTAGAGAGTCTTAAGGCTCTGGAAAAAGTGGCAAGTAACTTTTAAAGTAGACACTCTTAAGTAACAAAATGCAACTAACTACTTCTAGTAGGCTTAATATCTTACAAGTACTTCTTGCTACCCTGCAAACATCATCTTGTGAACATCAGGAAACCTTCTTCATAATCACGGTCTCTGTCTCAGGCTGACAGCATAGTTCTAAGGACACTAATTACCTGAAGCCAGTAAAATGTGAAGGTGTCACTTGTTTTCATTCAGTTATAGAGCTACTTAAAATGTCTTCCTTTTCCAAAAAATCAGGCCAAATCACAGTGCCGAACTTGTACTACGATACACAGTGTACCCTTCTGCAGTCAGAACACAGAGCACTTAGCATACGAAGAGTGAGACCACTTTTCGGAGAAACGTAGGGAAAAAAGAAAAAGTGTTATCTTTCTCCTAGCTATCCAGATGTGCTGGTGTGTACAACCACCACCGACGACTCC
>NW_010541295.1:52724-53131 GCF_000687285.1 Phaethon lepturus | reverse complement strand
GAATCCCTTTCCCTGCTGCCCACCACGGCGACACTTTTCCCTTCAACCAGGTAGGTGGAACCAGCAGCCTCTGCCGACCCGGAGCTAACGGTGGTTTTAAAGAGAAGGAGGAATCTTTCAACTTGTTTAGCCTGCAATGAAGTAGGTTAAAACAATAGATGAGCTTCACCTCCCTTGTCTTTCGCTTCTCAGCATCAACATAAATGTCTTTCAGCAGCAAACCTTTCATGTCAGATAGGCTGTGACGACTGAGGCTGAAGGTTTCCCAACAAGTGACCTTTATGCCTTGGTTGAAAGTAAGTCTCTGAAGATTCGGTCTAGATTTTATTAATTTCTGCCCTCCTGTTCCTCAGGTGTACTGTAATCGGCCAGTACTCTATCTCCTACGAAGCAGAGAATGAAGTTAC
>NW_010541295.1:49881-52641 GCF_000687285.1 Phaethon lepturus | reverse complement strand
AAAGAGTGTTTTGACACGGAGTAGGTGATAACCTCCGAGACACTCGCAGTGCGCTTTAAATCAAAACAAGCATTTGGCATGACTGACAACAAATATGGTCATGTAACTGTTGATTTTTTAAATTTTTAAGTTCCCATGCAGACAGAAGAAAATACAGCTAGATATTTTGCTTATCTTTTATTCATTTTTAATGCCAACTAAGACCTATTTTGGGTTTTTTTTGTGTTTTTTTTTTTTTTTTTTAAATTTGTATAAAGAAATTTTTGCCTACAAATCCGGTAGAGTATAGAATAGCTGGATCAGGCAAGGCTACAACTCTTCTGAGATAATCCACATACCACACTCCTAAAAATCTTACTCAAAGCAAGCTTGTTAAACTCCAGATTTAGCGATCAGCAAGAGCAGAACTTTTTTTTTTTGTGTGTGGTATGGAATTCAGCAAAATGCTATTTGCTGATATTTCTGAAATGTTTCATGCACAGGAGGACTACACAAATGACATTACAATCAACAAATTGTATATGAAGAGAATTCAGCAGTAATCCTAAATGAATTACAAACCCACCTAAAAAACCCCCAGCTTTCCTAGCTACCTGCTCATACTGCAAACCCTTCCAGTTCCAAAAAAATGCTGAATGAAGAAGCACTGTAGTCAAAATGCCACTTCTGTATCAATCTCACTTTAAATACTGCTGTACATTTTTTAAAACTATGAAACATTTACTTTCTAAAACACAGACCAGTAATAGAAACAAAACCTGCTTTCGCTAAACCATCCATCACAAGATGCATAGAAATACTGCATGACAGGATGGAAACATACTCCTCTGCTCTACGACACAGGTCTGCATTTGTGTTTTCTAATTTTTATATGCTTTTTTAGAGGAGAAAAATCTTAAGATCTTAAAAATCTTAAGATGGTGCTTAATTCAGTGTATTATATATTAGTCTTAGCATTAACAATGTCAAGTCCATTTGTCAAACGAAGAATCTACTCTCCCACAAATATTATAGCTCACTTTTTGCATCTGCTTCATTGAACAGGCCTCAGAGGTGTCTCCACTAAATTTCCAAAATTCCCAATTAACTTTCTTTTTTTAATATATGGTTAGAGAAATTGCATCTTTTTAGTTCAGTCTGGCCACAGCACACTTCTTAGAACTATGCACCTAAGGAAATGTATGTTAAAATTGTCTGGAGAAGACTACACACAGAGTACAGAGCTAAGCGTGTTTAAATCATTTCGGCATTTAATGCCAGCAGGTAAATCACGGGGACGGTTGAGGTATTAGACTAAGGAAAGCTTACGGTGAGAAGCTGCAGGTAAAATGCACACATTTTTTTTTCATGCACCATATAGGTCACGTTCAGTTAACAGCTGTGTTGCTTCCAATTTACATAAAATATCAAATTTTCAGGTATTAGACAGATTCCAGAGACCGATGCTGAGAACTGCCTTTCCCCAATTGGCTTTGTCATTCTGATTTTGGGATGGCTGAAAGGGACCAAGAAGTCTTGGGAATAAACTGGCACCTCCCTTGGCTTCTTGCACCTTGTCCCACCCACCTCGCTCAAGTCCCCACGCAGCTGAGAAACCAGATAAAAGCAGTGAAATTTTTGCTTATTGCTAAAAGTACAAACGAGAAGTCTGACTAAACCCTGTTTTTCCATCCTCAGAAAACAAATGAACGTATTTTCATTTCAAACTTAACTATAGATCATCTTCAACGCTCCCTGAGATTCGGAACAGAAGAATAACTTCAGTGTTATAAAACATGCATGTGAAGAACACAAGCCTTTGAAACACCTTTTACCAGTTCACCCCAGGAAAAAAAGAATACAATTTATCAGTAAACTGGGGTTCATCCTTAGCTACAGAGCGTACACCTAGAGTCGGGGGCTAGACTGCGCAGATCAGAAAAGCACAGCGAAAAGCAATTACTGTAAAGGGGCAGAGAACAGGTATCTTTGTGTTAAGAAAACAGTTCCGAAAAGAAACTTAAAAGGTCCTTCCTCATCCTTCAAAAGTTCTTTAGAAACCAGCGACGAAGAAGAACGTGGAACACTGACTTACAGAGAAAACATCAAGATTGGAAAGTCTACCAAGTCGCTAATCACCTTTACTGCTCCATTGCCAATTCCCGTGTCTCAGCTCCATCTGCGTGAACGGGAACACAGAGCCATGCTTGTTTTGCCTGCGCTGCCGAGAGAGAAGATAAATTAAGAGCGCTCCGCCTGCAGCTGCCTGGCATCTCCCTGACCGACGGAGCGGATTCACCCGTCCACCTGGGCGCAGTCAGACCGGCCCTGCAGCAGGCAGCAGCGGCGGCCCCGGCGGCCAGAGCTGTTAGTCAATGAAACGCTTGCAGAGCAGGGATGGATCCAGAGTTGGTGCTGAAAGATGGCCATACCTTGGGCTTTCTATAGCTCCTAAAATCTCAGAGATGGATTGAGGGCAGGCAGGTTCAACCTGGCGTAACCAGGAGGTTTTAAAACTGTCTAACAAGAGGAAGAAAAAGAAACACTGGGAAAGGTCTTTCTTGTGAAGAGTATTTCCAAGAAAGCTTTTTAATTTTTCTACTTGTTTTCAAGCTGAAAAACCCTCCTATTATCACTAGCTGTTCCACTAACCGCAGCAGCACAACGGTACCAAAACAGACTGGGCTCTGAGCAGCTATTCCTCTTTGAAACACGGCACTGTATAATCCTGCTCTGAGCAAGTTTAGACAGCATGGTGGGAAAAACACTGCTGGTTGCTGG
>NW_010541295.1:43411-49850 GCF_000687285.1 Phaethon lepturus | reverse complement strand
TCCTGCTGTTACCCTCAAAAACACTGAGAAATTTTTCCAGTGACAAGTTCTGCGCAGAGAACTAAAAAACTTCTCTCTGGGTTTCATCGTACTGGAAAAATTTCACAAGAATCTGGTTTTTCAAAATAGGAATTGAATTTTAATTTTCATCCAACTGCAGCACAGTTGCTTTAGCATCTTTGATGCTGCACCCATTGTCTCAGAAAACCCATAGAAAGATAAACCAAGTAAGATGAAAGAATCAATCCCAGAAAAGAGAGGGCTGTGCATGTGCAGATAGTGTGGAGAAAGAAGAATCAGCACGACCTTTATGGAAGGGCATAAAAGAGATGAGCATCAGTCCTTGGAATTAGTGAATCACCCTGGGCTCACTGGTGTCCATCATCGTGATATCTGAATACTTGGGCAGAGGTCAATGATCAAAGCAGGCACGTTCAAGGAGAAAAAAAAGACTGCAAAGTGCAGTAAAAATGCTAGAGTTTGCTGAAGACCAGATTTAAACCTCACTGAACACCTAAGCTTTGCCACAGACAAAAATGAAGGAACCCAGAATGTCTGTTTGAAAGCTGACACCTGAAACATGCCTGGACCCAAAAGAAGGCAACATGAAATCTAGAATTACCCAAATCATTTAACTCTGATCCATTGTAATTATCTGAGAATAGCTACTGCAGGAGGATCCTCCTCCTCCTCCTTTTCACAGTGAGCTCAGGATTTCCAAAAGGAAGGAAGATATGGTTCTCCCACGACTATCGCCACAGTCTTCTGTGCCTCATTTTCACTAAGTCACCTGCTGTATCTCAAACACTCGATCAAAGTTGCCAAGGCAAAGCACGCATCTCTCAGAACATCTTCCTTTTACTGTTTAATTTGGATTTGTTGTCTTCAAAACCGCAGTAATCCTCTGAGGGTTTAAATCCACGCTTATGGCAAGTGTGGAGGAAGAAAAATCAAAAAGGAAATCTCTTAAGTCATTGGACAGATTTGTAGACAAGTGCTGCAGAACAAGGAAATAAGCCTTTTCCTGAGGAAAGGCTGAATTACTGAACTGAAAACTGCTTTGAATTGCAAGACAGATGTGAAAATGCTACATTCAGCTACTTGGGAGAAAAACCTGTAACAGCCTGAAAAATCTTAGACACACACCCCACCAGTGCCAGACTGGCTTCTGACATAAGCTGTCCCAGGACTGGAGTTACTCCCATCATTCAGCATCAACAGCAAGCTCAGAGAGATGAACGCTACCCGTCCGGTCAACCATAAAGCATACGAAACATTTTGGCTTGCCAAAGTACCTGTACCAACCACCGTACCAACACGAGTACCAGAAAATACAGGCAAAGGTTGCAAGTGCCCACATGCCAAGATTTGAAAAAAGCAACCCTCAACCTTTGTTAGTCTTTCCAGAAAGTACTTCATGGGAATAGACAATCATTACCACTTTTTCTGAGATGTCCTTCTTCTAAAAGGACGGGGAACTCAAGCACGCTTCATTGCTTTCTCCTTCAGCTACTGCTGACAGATGAGGATGACTGTCCTAACTGTCCGGCATCTCCTCCCAACCTTGCTAAGGATTCAAGGGCCAGTAAGATTAGCTGTCTGCTGAAGGATGCCCAGAGTTCCTCTCACACACGGCAAGAACGCCGCGTAGAAAGTTGCGATCCTCTCCTTGTGGCCAATCGCTGTTTTTCACTGGGTTGTGCTTTGAAAGAGATGTTATAAAAATAAGTAATTTAACAAGCACTGTGGCCCACCCAAGCCAGACAACTGTGAGCCCCAAGCCAGAAAAGAGCACCCATCTCCGAAGACATGTAAGAAGAGGCAGGCCAAAGAAAGCTGACAGGCTAACGTAGATACAAAGACTGTAAAAGCAGGTGTTGGCACTCACTGCTACTTTTAAGGCTCCTTGTGTATCACTCGATGCTGCTTGCCAGCCAGATCTTGCCCTTCTGGAAGCCTATTTATCCCATTTATATGAAAGGGGACAGTCTGTAAAGCGACTGCAAAAGGATTTCAGACTAGCATGTTATGACGCTGGAGGACAAGGAGAAGAGCAAGAGAAAACAGAGGGAGATGAAGGAGCACGTACTCCCCACTCCAATCACAACAGGGATTTCAGGGGCAAGATTCACAACTGCAAATCCCCCGTCGCTTGCTGCCGGTCAGAAGTCTGCGCCCGCAGACCAGGACCACACAGGCTCCAGCTCCAGTGACTTGTAAAAATAATCTCCCCAGGAGAAAGAAAACATACACGTATTAACTACTTAGAAAGAGATTTTCAAAGGCTCTTAATATCCAGCTGGTCTTGATTCATACTGACTTCAACAAAATAGTCTTGAACTAATGGTGAGCGCTCTGAAAAATCCCCTCTATAAGCTGCCACTGAGGTATGAAAATAAGTGGTGTAAAAGGGACTGGTTAGAAAAAAAAAAGACAACGACAAATTACAAATGAAAGGTTAAAATAAAATTTGGCTTCAGGCCATAAACTAGGGGGAAACTAACAGTAAAGATAGTTACATGACTGGAAAGAACGCAACAGGAGCTATTATGAAAAAAGCTGATGGCTTTTAAAAAGGAATTTGTATAGATAGCTGGGGAAATAAATTCTGTATGTGATAGAAGTGCAATTGAGAAATTAAATAAATGGAAAATAAGGATGACTAAGTAGTAGTTAACATGCCCCTTCTCAGTTGTATACTATTATCACATCTATTTTTAATGTCTCTTCAGCTGTCCGCAATTGTCATCCTTTTTTCAGAACTTGTTCCAATGCTCTTTGATACTGAATTAGCTGTTTTTTACTCTCCAATGCTTACAACCGCATCTTTTTCTTACTCAACACTCCCCTTTTCCAACAATGTTATTCCATTGTCTCCGTTTTTCATCTCTCCTTATGTGTTGACTCCCCAGTTTCTGTGCTTTCCAGCTACCCTTGTTCATCTTTTTTCTGGAGCTCTTTTGGTTGAATCCTAGCATGTTTCTTTTCTTCTTTTCTAAAGATACAAGCATGTTTTATATCATATCTGGCTACTGTACACATTGTTACCCCTTCAGAAGGGCAGTGAACAGCTATAGCAGCGTTCGCGTTGGAAATAGTAAGCTAAACTAAGGGAAAAAAGAAGTTCTTTTTGGCTTTTGCTTTCTGGTTCTTAAAAAAGAACCCAAACATTTAAACTCTCCCCTTTTCCTTTTTATCCTCAAATAACACAATCTTTCCATGAGCAGCTGAATATTCAAACAGTAACAGGCAACAGAAGCGTTCACGATTCTAGAGCTGAGGATGTGTCTAAGCAGAAGAGACAACACGAGATTTAATAATACTGAAAAAATACACGTTCTATCGTGATGTATGGGCTACTGAGCGAACCCGACTTTTTCTTTCTTTTGAACCTTACAAGTATGCCTGTACCTTACCTTTATGGCTAGAGATGCTCCATATTAACTTGGGATGCTTTTGTATTTATTAGAAAAATTGGTTCTGAACATGTTTCAGACAGACAAATTCACCATTGTTTGATGCCTCAAATCATTCAGCTTCGTCATTAAAAGATCAGTCTTTAATTTCTCTACTTCAGGACAGTTCTCTTTACCTTTTGTATGCAAAGTCAACGGTGTAGCTGAGCTGTACTTAACAATGCTGTTTGGAATGACATTTTAAAAATTCAGGCTCCTCCATAGAGTAAACTTACCTTCAGCTGTGCCCGAGATACCATCGGCTTTAAAATTGCTTGTGCTTTTCTTCCTGCGGTGTTTCTTTCTGTTGGCGTGAGGTGAAGGAGGTGGATCGAGTTTGGGGCTCGTTGTGCTGGATATACTTGGGCTTGAACACACAGAATCTCCTAACCCGGTATCTGCAGTTTGGGGGGGGAGGGAAAAAAAAGGAAAAATAAAAATACTGCATAATTTAAATTAATGATTGCTAGAATCCAAGATATAACCCCTTGCCATCTGCTAGTAGATAACTTCTTGAGCTCATCGACTTCCAAAGGCTACAGGACAGCATCCTAACAGTGTCCATTATTTTTTTCAGAAAAGTACAAAACAGCAACTTGGCTCAAGTTCTGATTCAAGTACTATTAAATCAACAGGACTCTGCATCAATTTTAGAAGCAGGCCAGCTGGAATGCACAAAAAACAATGGGAAATCACTTCATTACTTCCAATTGCTCTCTCTTACAAAGATCTTACTGACCCTCAAATTAACTCGTGTAACGCTAGGACGTTTTAATACCTCATGGAACAGAGATACCTCAACATCCTTTGAATGCTATCTGCTTTCATTAATAGCAGAGACAGACACACATACAAAAGGCGGTAATGGCAATAAAGGGGGGAACCCAAGATGTGCGTGTCTGGTACAATTAATATCGTGTGATAATGGGTCACTCAGTATCTGCTGCCAATGAAAAAAAATAAACCCATCTTCATCACGTTTAGTTTGCCGCTTTATTAGTTACGTAGCATAACATGCAACAATTTTAAGACCTCACGACAGAGTCATTTTCTCCTCTCTCCCATCAATGAGCTTGCTCAACCAATAAGATAAAAATTGAAGGTTGATGATGCCCCTCTCTCATATGGAGACACCCACAGTCTCTTCCCCGGTCCATGTAACGGCTAGTAATACATGAAGGCCTTCTCTTTGCGTAGTTCTCTTCTTCAGTCAAGAAACATCTAGCAGCAACATTTAACAAAAGTTTAGGAAATGAAGACATACTTAAAATTTCACTCTCCATCTGGGTCCTTTCACACAGCAAATACTCAAGTAATCTTAATCCAGTATTTTTCCCCAAGGTTGGTACTGTGATTTAATTGCAACCAATCTTTTGAATATGATTAGTGCTAAATGCACTTCTATCTTGTCGGTTTTGTTTTGAATTATAAAATTTAACATAACACCCTACACTTTATCAAGTCAAAGACTATTCAAAAAGTAACTTTTGGGTTTTTTGAGTAGTTAAAACCCCACACAACTGCCTATTTGACAAAGAAACACTTATTTTGTTTTTTTTCTAATAAAGTTTACTTCCTAATTACCCGCTAAGCACAGTTGTGCTGCAAGTTATTAGTGGGGAATAAATTATGTAGCTAATTGCCTGGCAATAGAGACCAAATCAAACATAAGCTTTATATTAAGGATTTTTGTTCTTTTCCCTATGGGCACTGTTTTGAAACCAATCATCAAGTATTTAACCACAAAAGGAATCATGGGAAAGTATTTACCGTGTATCTGTATAGCAGATTTTAAGCATTTGACCCAGAACGCTCAAAGCAACTATCCTGGCAAAGGTTTGCTGTCTTTCCAGGTGAAGAGGAAGGCAAACCCTGATGAGAATCCATGCCAGTGCTCGGCATGTTCTTGGCAAAGGGGACACTGATACCTTTGGCTCCTTGACACTGAAAGAAGAGAAGATGCCAGAGGATGCCAGCAATGCAAAGGCATGACTGTGGATGAAAGGTGGTTACTGCTAGCCCTAAATATTGACCTCCTCTTTGAGATCTGAGAAGGTTTCATACTTTGGGTACTTAAAAAGAAGAAAAAAAGGAAACCACACAAAAAAACTTCTTTCGCAGCAATGACATGAAATTGCTGTGTTGAGGTAGGCCAGATGCTGAGCCAGGCACTGCAAGGAAGGGGCCCAGCTGTGGAGGCAAGTTCTGCCACGGGGCACCAAAACCATGTTGCATTGATTTTCATTTGCTTGCCAAAACCCAGAAAGTTGATAAATATCATGGACAAATCCCAGAAAGCACACCAGCCAGGAAGACTTGCTCATAGTGAGGTGGGTGTTGGTCTCTTCTCCCAAGTAATTAGTGATAGGACGAGAGGAAATGGCCTCAAGTTGCACCAGGGGAGGTTCAGACTGGATATTAGGAAAAATTTCGTTACTGAGAGACTGGTCAAACATTGGAACAGGCTGCCCAGGGAGGTGGTGGAGTCACCATCACTGGAAGTGTTCAGAAAACGTGTGGATGTGGCACTACAGGACATGGTTTAGTGGGCATGGGGGTGCTGGATTGATGGTTGGGCTTGATGATCTTAGAGATCTTTTCCAACTTTAATGGTTCTGTGATTCTGTGTGACATCTAACAGAATTTCTCAAAACGCTTTGCTTTTTCCCCATAGAAAGTCTGAGACAAGTGGCACACGGACATGCCTCATTCTCAGCTTTTACTTTAGAAAGAACTTCCCCATTTTACTCCAGGGGGAAAAAAAAACCCAGGAAAAAACAACTCTACCACCCTCTCCTATACCTTTCAAAAAGCTTATTTCCAAATATTCATGATGCCGAGACATGTGCTGAAGCGCTCTGGTCCCAGAGGCAGGCGTACGAGGGCTGCGTCCATTGCCACGTGCGACTCCGGCATCAACCATGATGCCCTGGACCCGCAAAAATGGTGAAGAAACCACACCTTGATGCAAACCCACAGAATAT
>NW_010541295.1:39946-43380 GCF_000687285.1 Phaethon lepturus | reverse complement strand
CAGGATCCTTGTTAAAAAACGTTAAGTTAGACCTGTATGCTCACTGTGGGAAATCGCAGCAACAAAACCTGCTCGTGAGCTCTGAAAAATGAGGACACTTACACACGTACGGTCCGACTACTTGCTGAAGAATTAACCTCTGACGGTAAATCCTCATGATCCACAGCCCTTTCCAGGTAATAACCTGCCGTCCTTGGGTCAAACGGCTCTGAAGCGAAGAGCCTGCAGCTTTCCCTCCCCCTCAACCAGAAAAGAAACGCAAGTCGCTCGTAAACAGGTGCCGAGCTGATATTGTTGGTGTATTAATGCCCCGTATTCCTGGTTTCGGAGACCACCCTTTGAAGATGTAAGTTATTTAACATTCTCCTAGTTTAAAATATGAGCAATCAAAAGGCGCTAGGCTTACATGCTGTGCTTTCCCATTTCCCACTACTTCTCTTGCCTGACAAGGTATTCTTCAAATTGAAAAGAGGGCTCCTGAAAGCCCAGCTTCGGAAAACTGTAAATGAGTTCAGGCTTCAGCCCGCTGAATGCAATTTCATACTCCTGACTGAATACAAATAATGCATTTTATTTTGTATCAATTACCACGCCTGAGAACAGACGACCACTGCTGGCACTATTAAATATTAAAAAAAAAAAAAAAAAAAAAAAAAAAAAAAAAAAAAGAAAAGAAAGGGAAAAAGGCACGCCAAATTAAAAAAGCAAGCGCCTCATTACTCCACATCTAAACCAGCTTTGACAGAGGCACTGGAACTCATAAGACGCGTTTCACTGGGTTGGGATGGGCTGTTTTGCAGCCATCCCGCGCGTTCAATGTCAGCCATTAGTTCTTCCCAATCGGGCATCAATGTTCAACGCACACCCGAAAAAATATATAATACTAGTAATAATAATAACAATCTGCAGGCTCTCCGAGCTTCAATACTTGAAGTATGAGTCAAAGAAGCAGTTTCACTTTTCACTCGGGAAGCTGACAAGCATGACTAGAGGGGGAATAAAATAACATTCAGTTCGCATAAATATCAAGCGGGCTGCTTGAGACTGATGGGCCAGGAATGTATTCTTAGCCATCATTCTGGCAGACAGGCCCAAGGACACTCATAACTTATTTTACAATCATTTAGTTTCAGCTCAAGTGGAAAACGTGACAACTTATCTCTGCTGACAAGATGCCATATCGAACCTTACAATTAACTCTCCCACGATAATCTGCCCAGCCCATCATTAGCTTTGCGGTTTTTGATGGACTGTACGGGCAGCTTTCCTTGATGATGGTCATCATTTGCAGGGTATATATCTATATTAGACAACATTAAGGACAAAACTCTCCCCTTGCCACGTAGCTGGGGTTGTCCTGACCAGCACATCCTCTGTTCTGCAACTGCCGGGCCACGTTTCAAAGTGATGTGCAGCAACACGCTGCTGAAAAAGGTCTTCTCCTCCAAAACGGAGCGTCACCGTGCTCCCGCCTACGCCTGTTGCTGCCTGCAACCTACAGAAGAGAGCTAGAGAGGCTCATGCCCTCTCGCAGCAACCAGCCAGCCTTCCTCCCTGCCCTCTTCTCCCCAGTGCAATTATTAACTCCTCTCAGCTGTAAGTGAGAGCTGACACGAGCCGCGTCCTTGCAGTTTACCTCCGCACGCTCACGACGCGATAAGGAGGACGCCGTGAATTTCACGTGCGTGTTCGGCGACTTTCCGTACCGACGAGAAAACGCGTCCCTCATTGAAAGGTGAGTTTCTACCTTTGCTGGGTCACGAAATAAAGCCAAGCTTGTACCAAGGGATAGGAGAGCTTCTACACCAACCCAAATGACAAAGTGCAGGTGCTCATTCCAGAAAATGTAGTATAATAGTCAATTCAGAGTACATTGAGGCGACGTTTACAACTATGCAAGTTATCTGAGGCCATTTTAAAATACGCAGTAGCTCACTCCATGGCTGGGAGCAGTAAGTGACACATGGTAACCAGACCCCTTATGTTATCAAGAGATGGGATATTAAAAGCCCAACCACTCTGTTGTTAGCACGGTGATTTTTCCTCTATAGGTGCATGACACATGGGATAAGACAAAGATCCTGCTTGTTCAAGTCTGACCCTTGTTTGCTACAAATTACAAGACAAACAAAAAACAAACCAGTGCAGCTTTTATTCCACAAAGCAAGTCATGCCTGCCGCTCTCCTAGATGCATTCGGTACTTACGGTCATAAGAGAAATTCCTTTCAGTTATGACAAATTCTGGTAGGAGAAATGAGAGGCAAAAAGGAGGAAGTATGTTGTCTACAGCTGCAACCCAGAATTACGAGACGGAACATTAAATGAAAGAAGAAACCAACCAATCCTTTTCAGAAGGCTCTCAAGGGCTGTGCCGTTGTACTGTGCTTTATTTGCCATTTGAAACACTCACTTCTGATATCCTCTCGCAGTGCTATCCGATGTTTGTAAAAGGTAACATTCTGCACAAGCCCACTTCTTATCTCTCCATAGTTTTATTACCTGCAAGTTGCATGCGCTCCACAAACTGATCTCAAAGACAACTCCATTTGTGCCCTCTAAGGACATCGTGAGAGCCCGCCCGGATTTGAAAAGGGTAAGAAATCCAGTTCAAACCCAGCCTGTGCTTCCTCCGTGCCCCTAGCACACTACAAGAACCAACTTGCCTCCCAAACACCCAAGCATCTGCTCAGAGCACGTCTGAGATTCCGACTGAAGCCATCTCTCCTTCATCGCTTGCAGTGCCTGCGCTCAGCAGAGCTGCGGCAGATACCTACACAGGAATCAAGGAGGTGAAGAAAATGAGGGAGAAGAAGCAGGTATGAGTGCCCCAGGCCAGGGTGAAAGGGCTGTGGGGTGCAAAAAGCATGAGGGGAAGAGGCAACATAGAAGGTACGGGAATAGCACAGCACAAAGGCTGAGCTTCATCTCAAAATCCGAGCGCGGAGCTTCATCTTTGGCCCACGGTTCCTATTCTCTCTCATACGCACACAACCCTCTCTCCTGGGTAACCTGCAGTGGAAACAAGGATATTCTGACCTCTCCTATCTTCGAATCTTTTGATTTATTTCATATTTTTGTCAAATCACCTATTTACAAAAACTTGAAACAAACTCAACAGGTGACGCTATTCTCCATAGACCAAAGTCGAGCTTGATCTGGTTTACATTTTTCTTGCATCTTCTTGTTAAAATTTTCCAACAGGCTTTCAAAGTGAAATTAGACCTTTTTGTCAAGCCCAGCTCCCCAACGCGGCCTTATTCTCAAGAGGCTGGAGATAGATTAATTTGGGTTTTTGATTTGTCGAAGTGACAAGAAGTCAGACGTTACAAAAGCGGGACCGGTGAATGGGATCAATTAAAGAGCAGAAGCAGCAACACAATTAATAGCACCAGGTTCAAGAGGAAAAAGAAAGCGCTGATGACGAAAACAACAG
>NW_010541295.1:27853-39915 GCF_000687285.1 Phaethon lepturus | reverse complement strand
AGCAGGAATCTTTGCCGCGACCCAAGGAAGGCTGAATCCAAAGAGGGTATTTCAGAACTTTTACTATGCCATTAGTGTTGAAATGAAATAAGGCAAAGATGTCAGTAGCTGGTAGACTGAATAATAAAAAAATAGCTGGACACTTTCATCTTCTACACATGTGTTTTAAATAGAGGCGAAAAAAGCAATCCTTTTATTTAAACAGGGGAAGCAATAGACTAAAACCATCTGTAGTTGTATTTCAGACCCATTTCCCCGAGCTGAGATTTTTCTGGCTGTGAAATCCAATGCTCTACAGCTTCCCTTTACAGCTATTACCATAAATGTTCTATCAAGTTCTTTATATTCCTCCTCTGCCTCAAACTGAAGTTAAAGGGATGCTGCAATGGCACAATGACTGCAGAAGGCTGGAGTCAGGCAGGGATGTACAGGACTGACATTAAAATCCTGTCAAAACTGCAGCTTGGCAGAGATCTGCGGATGATAATAAACACTCCTGAGTGGGGGAGAAGGGGTGGCACGAGATTACAGCCTACAGTAAAAGGCAAATATTTTTGAAGTACACAGAGCTCGTACCTTCGGCAGGAATTAGGCTCATCCGGTCATGGTTTAGCTGAATTCAGCTTGGACACTCAAGCTATCGAGGGCTTAAATTAACCTGCTGCACTGAACGAAATTAAAAGGAAGCTCTGAGGAGAACCGGGGGATGGAGATGAAAGACCCTCAGGAGTATTCTCTTTCCACGGTGTCTACCATTTTTCCAGCCTTGTGCCTAGAGCCTGTAAATCACAAAACTATCCTGTCATGTACAGAAAGCCCCACTGAATGCCCAAGTTACTGCCTCCTTCCCTCTAACAGCAATTTCAATTAAACAAGAAAAACAAAGCTTCCTTCTTGACAAAAAAAGATCTCCCTGCTTTTGGAGGGTCTGGCTTTTGATACGCCTCAAGCAAAGCAGACCTGAAGGCATGTTTGGCATGACAGGATCGTTTCCACTCGGCAGCCTAATAAGCCACTTTGTGACAAGCAAGGGACATCATCCACAGACTTGCAAGAGAAAGTCAGTCTCATAACAGTAAGGCACAGATAGCAGAAGGACTGGCTTCAATAATTTCGGAGACAGTAAGATCCTTGTTACAATCTCCCTTGTCTAAAGGAAAGACAAAAGTTACCTCTAGCTCATTTCCTACTAACACGCAACATCTGGCAAAAGCAAAAATGCAATACAATGTTTAAAAAAACCCAAACAAACCAAAAAGTACATTGCTCAGTACATTTTCCCTCCTGAAGAACAACAAATTACAGCGCTAGCAAAACACCGCCCTGCTCCCTAGAAATTGAAGTATTGCTAGCAAGAAAAGAAGCAACCATATCCTGCTAACTCCCTTTGAAAGCCATCTTATGAAGTAAGCTCCTCGTATCACAGAAGAAATTTACCATCTGACACAAAGAGAGGAAACCTCTATTCCCAAGTGACCCTACCGTGTTCCCAACACGGTGACAAGCATCAGCAGTGAAGACGAACTGTATTTTAGAGGACCTGCAAGCCTCAGAACATGAACTGGGAACGAGACGCTAATCTCTCCTCTGCACGTCTTGCCTAAAGCAGGTTTAGGTCAGGGGCTGAGGTATTATAAACTACGCGCTGAGTTAACACGGTTTGCTAATTTATCTTATCCCCCATTACTTAGACACATCTTTGCGCTTGCCCCATTTGTATTGTATGCTGCATACGCCCTGTGGAAAGATCCAGCATGACAAGTTGTTTGAATACATAAGGACAACAAACTGGAAAGAGATGCAAGTCTTGGATGTTGTAGGATGCCACCACATCCCAAGTCAACCTAAGTTCACGGCTCCCGCTGAATAGATCTACAGTCTAGATGTATAAGGGATGGCTTTAATTCTTCTGGCATTAACATTTTCACTGGGCAGCATCAGATCTGTTGAGAAGATGTGTTTCTTACATGGTGTCACCCCAAATTGCTACAAACTGGGTGTACGCTGCTGTGGGCATTGCTTCTCCCGGCCAACAACTTCATACAAAACGGAGAGGTGAAGACTATTATAGAAGGCAGCTAGTTACGGGTCTTCATTTCAGGTAGCTAGTTCTTAGCCACCCTATGAGGGAGAAAGAAGATGGATGGTCCTTTTGAAGACAAACCATATGACTGTGGAATGGCTTCAGGGCAGCATCTCCTGGTTCGATTCTAGGACATGGGTTGGCTAATCTGTCTGCACTTTTGAATCCAGACAGACCTCAAGAACAGCTACCAACCTAGCGAACCCATCAAGACCATCGCAAGTAACAGTGATTTGCAGAAAAATAAACACTTGGAGTACCACTAAAAGAATGTATCTTGGATGAGCAAGCTACATCATAATGACGGACATAGAAGACTATGTGACAAATAGACCATTTTATATCCTTGGTCAAAAAGATGCGCATAATAAATTCACCTCAATTACACACAGAGGGTCAGAGCTCTGCCCTGATCTAACAATGAGCACTGTCTTCTAATTGCAAAAAACCCGAATTTAACATTATTTTGCTTTGAAATAGAGCCCTGAGGTCTCAAGGCACCTGGAAAATAATGAACATATGCCTTCCTGAACCATTTCCTACTAAAATATTTACCTTGTGTCTCAAGATAGACGAAGTAAGACAAAAAAGAACAACTGACTCTTCAAAGAAATGCTCAGAGCCAGAAAGAGAGACACGTCTCTTGTCTCTACTCTTGTACTTTAACCTGCAGTCTGTATAACCTGTGGATAACTTCAAGCATCAAACCCACTCACTGGTAATTGAGAAGAGGTTAGGAAACTGTCCACTGTCAGTCCACAGGGCTTCAAGCGACAAGCCCCAACAGCAGTGTTTTGGAAAAAAAAAAAAAAAAAAAAAAAATCAAGAGACTTTCACTACTAACATTTTCCAATTAAAGCTGAATAACTGCTGTATACCGAATAGGCAGTTCATTGCTTCATCCTAGGCAGGAAAAAGCTAAGGCTTTCCTGGTAACATATGCCACAAGCACCAGCGTCAGGAAGGAAATGATGGAAGCAACAAAGATACTTTTAATCAAAGGCAAACCCAAACATTTTCCTATTGCAGAAACCTATAGATGAAAAGTAAAAATCTTAACATAAAGCTATGCCTTTGCTGCCTTTTATAGATGCCAGACGATACTGTCATTGACAAACTTTCCTTATTTTTATTTTTAAATTTAATCAAGCACTCCTCCTAGCTCTTACCAGCTCTTCTGAGGGTTTAGGTAACTCAAGTCTGGGTCCTTCTTTTGCTCTCACAAAATCCATGCATCACAAAAGCCACTCGCCTAGAGCGACCTGTAAACCAGATACTCCTCATCGACCTGGACCGTGGGTGGCACACACGATCGCTGAATTAAGGGACGATTTCAACTGTTAACAAATGAAGGGCCCAGAGACTTGAAAGGAGATGCTCTTCCACCTGCAGGAAGGCCAGGTCTCTGCGCTTCAGCTGTCCCCCAACAATCAGCAGGTTGTGAAGGAGTCATGTATCGGATTTAACACAGAGGCTTCTTTCACTCCTTGAACTGTATATGCTGTGAAGAAGCTTTGAAGTGTTGGATTCCATAGGTAACGTATACACAACATCCCGGTACCCCACGCTCTGTGACCTGGACTGGAAAGTAAGAACCCGAGCCTGCAAACAGACATGCTTGATGAGACAACCGCTCTCATCTTAACTGGAACAGAAACTTCATTAAGCTGGAGAAGGAATAAAAGCATCGTGTTGTGTTTCTTGCACGCACTTTGTCCAGATGCTGGCAGAACAAATCGGTGTGCTTCTGGACACACATTAAAGAAGAAATCTATTACAAGCATCTATCTGAACTTCCAAAGTATGGACATAAAAAGAAGAAATTCCAAAATTGGGAATTACTCCAGTGGTAGCTATACATTAACTTTCTACTTTCTCAGCTTTGTGCTTAAAACATTACTAAAGTTCATTGAAATTTAAAATTTATTTTATTATTATATAAATTTAGTAGATTATTAAAATTTAGAGAAAAAGTTTACAAAAAGTAAAAGTGTACTGAACTGGGAAGTTTACTCATTCCCCTGCTTAAGTCTTACTTACAAGGTCCTTAATTATGGAAAGCGTTGGGCTTACGAAGTTTTAAAACCACATTATTTGAATTAGAAGTCCATAAAGTATCACACTTTGCTCTTGCAGTATTAGGTCTTTCCTGTAGGTTAACTTAAGTACATGTCTCTCTGAATTTATAGTATTATGTGTAAACATGATTTTATTTTTCAGCGTTCACAAAATCCTGTAGGAAACCGTGTGAATCCAGCTCGTGTAGTTATTTCCTTGCAATTATCATTTATCAAGATTCATCATTCCTGAATGCATATGGGCATCCTCACATCAAGTGCAGCTCTTCAGCTTTTAACAGCTAGTGCCAGAAGATCCGTCCTGCTGCTGCTGAACGCAGTCGATGTGCTGACGTCTCGGCTATTTAAGCAGTCTAAGACCACTGTTCACATTTGTTCCTGAGATACTGGGAAAAACAATCACAGCTGATCCTCTAGCTCAAACTATCTGGTGACTGACCTGCCATGAAACATCACAGCAAAGCTCATTCCAAACTGCAAAGATATAAGAGTAAAGCAAACTTAAACTGCAAACATTAAAAAACCCCACAAAAAACAAACAAACTTTGAAAGATTAAACTATCTTTTTATACAAATGAGATTACAGGACGGCCTCCCTGATGAAGAACTCACTTTGTACAGGGGCGCAATCACCTTCAGTATTAACCCTTCCGTTCTGACAGACACTAATATAGAAACAGAGAACAGAACATATTTTACAGACTTCTAAGCACTGTATCTGTCAAATGTCAAGCACCTGAGCTACAGAGAACCAGCTTGCAGCCGGAGTTAGACGACGACAGCTGTGGAGACAGAGAGATATATATTTATTTTAAAACACAACCTGAAGTTAAAAGCGCTCCCTGTTTCTAGCGATATCAGTGCCAGGTATCCGCTCTCCTTACCTGGTAAGTACTGACTTTCGGCAGTGGTTAAATACGATGCGCGGTGTACTGCAACACGCTAACCCTGCATCTGAAAGGTCAGGAACCGGGAGCATCTCCCAGACATGAGCTTGAAGACCCGATAAAGACAACATTCACTATTCTCATTGCCCTGTCAGGTTAAAGTTTATGTTCCATAATAAAAAGAAAGTGCTTTGGTTTTTGTTTTTTGTTTGTTGGTTTGTTGTTGTTTTTTTTTTTCCCCCCTAGTGAGTGGGGACAAATGGAGAAGGTGTGACAACCAGACCTAGCTACAGACAGAAAAAGCATTGATTCATTGAACATTGCTAGATGATAAAGTCAGATTAATCAACATCAGTAACCAGAAAAAAAATCTTTTTCCCCTCCTATTATGTCATACGTGTTCCTATTTCAGTTTAAATTTTAAGTGCAACTAAATGCGAAATATGCATTTAAGCATTCATAAGTAAATGTTGGGAAAAAACAAAGCTTTATAGTTCCACTCAAAAAGTTAATTTAGTCACATAAACAATTTACTGACAGACATTTGGCACTTCAGGCTGTGAGCAAGATTAAGATGAGCATGAGGTTGCCAATGTCAAATTATCTGAAGATGAAAACTCACATTTCTTGCCATTTTGGAGCCAAGTGCAGGATTTAATTGCTGGATGCAACAACTCCTTGCATTTTAATCATGGGGATGGGGAGAGCAGAAAGAAGAGGATCTTAAGAAAACCAGATGGAAGAACTGCAGAATTGTAGAGAGCCATATAATACAGCTCAGAATTTTAACAGCAGGACTAGGTAAAGACAGAAGTACTTAGCTGAAACCCAGCAAAGTTGTGCAGAAATGCCCACGTACCCCAAGTCCTCCCGAAACCAATGCCATGACACAGCTCAGTTTAAGCCTCAAAAGGTTTGTTGCTGCCATCTCCCCCCTCCGCCAAGGACACAGCCACAGAAGAACCGCTTTCCTATCTTCTATTCTTTTAACTCATCATGAAGCCATGTGCTCCCTGACGGACGCGAAGTCCAGCGGCACTGAATGGCAACGGCTCACCTACAGTTTGACGTTCACTGAGCAGCCCACAGCCAGGATGACCCGGTGAACGGCATATCGAGAGCAATAAGCAAGCTGGCAGCGTTTGAACCCGATCGCACAGAGGTAGCGGATCGCAGAGGTTTTGCCCCTCGATCACTTTCTTTTTTTAGCATGGTACGTTGGGCAGAATTTCTGCAACACCTCACAGTGCTGTCCATCTGTATGACAGGACAGGATTCCTCCCATCATTTTGGCAACAAACACATACCCAGAGAACACATGTTAGTAAGCGTTTGTATTTTGTGTACCTGGTAGGCACCTCCCCAAGAAAGGCAATCTTAAAGTTTCCCATTCAATTGAGATTCTTACAGTCTACAAAATGGAATGGGTAAGTATTGGGTCCCACTGCTTCTGGATGCTAACACATTCCTAAAAAACCACAGGAAGAAAGCATCGTTTAGTTTAACACTCTGAAACCCTTTTCAGAGAACTTGTCCTTATGCCGACGCCATGATGGGGAAAAGTGAAAACACAAACGGGACATCTCCCCACATCTCAGAAACATCACGTTGCCTCTCTCCATCTGCCTTCAAGCTCAGGTAGGGCTCAGGCAACATGACACTTTCCTGGCTGATGCTCAAGCTGTCAAACAATCAGATTTTCTTGCTGACCTCCTCTTTCCAGCCGAGCACGGAAATGATATGGCTTCCTCCTGCTTTAAAAAGTTCTAGAAACCAGTATGAACCATCACCACTTCTAAGGTCTTACTGAAGTATCAGACAGCCTTTAGTGTCCTCCTCTTCATCATGCTGCAATGGAAAAATGATGAATGACACATCTACAAGAATAATATAACAGAACACCTAGCTGCAAATGTCTTGTTTCCATGAGAGCGCCAAGATCTCTACCTCACATATTTTATGGTGAGGATCCAGAAGGCAATACGGAATGCTCAGAGACGATGAAATTTGCACAAGTGAAAACCGCTGAAATTATAGTCTAAATGAGGTGGTGCTGGCACATTGCTTGGGTCATTAGGCAAATTTCATTAATTGTCAAAATACGGTAAGGATATTCCTGTCCTCTTTCTCAAGAAGCAACTCAAAATTTGCTTTGAAACCAAGGATGAAGTTTGAGACTAATTTATTACTATAAGGAACTTAGTTGTCACCCATGCAGAGCAATTGCTCTGCCCTGCATACCTTACATTATTTTTTGGAAACACAGGTTGCAAAATTGCATCTCCTCCTTTATAAATTAAAACCAATCTGAAAGGTGAAGTCCTGCAGGATAGCTCTTGCCACACATGATTCGCCACAAGGAAGGTGCTACAGCAATTCTGAGAAAATACCAGATTCCTATTCCCGTTCTTGACTGGGTGAAGGCATAGATGCTACACCGGTAGGAGTCCAGCTACCTAGGATATTGTTGCATAGTATTTTTTAGTATTTCTGGTCAACTGGGCTACTTCACCTAAAAGCTTGTCAAAAATGTCAGCTACATTTTAATACTGGAAGTTTTTGAGTATGCAACCTCAATGCTGAAAAGGGATCCAGAAATTGCTGGAAAGTAGTACTTTATAACCCAAGTTTCCTCAAAGAAACTTTCCTTTTCTTGTTCAGAAAGCAAAGGCAATAATAAGTTGTTGTTAGCAGAGTTTACCCTGACAAAATATCCCTCTGAAAGTATTTGCCAGAAGCAATTTGTCTGTTGACACAAAAGGGTGTGATGTGTACAGGAATATTCCCTTTTCTTTCCTATTCTTAAAGACAATGTAAACTACTCGCACATATACTGTCCTTTTCAGGGCAAGTTTTACAATATTAAATATTAGCAACTGCAGGAAACCCCAGAGTAGCTGTAGAGCAGCTAGAAAAAGAGGAGAAAATAACTTTATATTTGCTTTTCAGTAATTATTTCCCTCTTTAAAAAGGAGGAAAAAAGCTCTTCCAACCTACACCATCTTTATATACTTAACACAAAAAATTCTGAAATTCTATAATATAATCTATTTGAAATTATGTTATTTATCGTAGTCAAGAACTTGCCTATTGAATCCCAACAATTCTAAACGATGTTTTCTGGTTCGCATTTTAAATGACAGCATTACGACTGTCAGAAGTAAGTTGAACCATTTTCTTTTTCGATGTATAGCACAAGACTTCATCGTTTAATCATTCCAAGAGCTTACCATCGGAAAAATAAGGCAAGTTGTAAGGTCTGCATTTATATAAACACTCCAATGACCTCTCACACTCCATGGCACAGTGAGAACTCAACGTTACATTAATAAACCCTAACACCAAACTGTTAAAAACTCAAAAGACACAAGGTATTACAACTTACATAAATTACAGCCAAGATCAAATGGCCCGTACAAGCAATTGTACAGTGATAAAGCCTAAGTGGATGATATTTAAACAGATATTTGATTTACTGCAGAATTTTATAACATCCTAGAATTCAAATGACAATTTACTAGTACAGTGGAAAAAAAATCCCTGTCCCAGGCAAACTACTGTTTGCAGCACCATTTCAGAAGTGCTTCATACTGTAACTTTAATAAAGAAATTCTTCCCTCTGATTTTCTCAGGACACAGCCTTAGGAACTAAACTATAAAACCTGACATTTAAAAAGAGAACAAACAAGCTGCTACTTCATCCCCAGGTAGGAGATAACATCCTCAGTCTTCTGTGAGTTAAGCCTCGTGAAGCTAATTTTTGCAAATACAGCTGGCTGTGGTTTCTTCCATCAAAAAAAAAAAAAAAAAAAAAAGGCAAGCAGCTCTCATGGTAAGTTTGAGGATCATTCTCTCCAGTTCTTGAAGGATGTACAAACTGCAAAGACTGCAGGTCAGCGCTCTCTCCCATTAACGGCAGCAACACCACTAGTTAACATTACTCTGTTTTCCATAGGAAAAACATGCATTTTGTACTCAAGTTTGAGGTGCCTCACAACACTACTCCTGGCCAGCTCTCAACAGTTCCTCAAAACAGTCTTGCTTTTCTAGCTAAGAAAAAGAATATAAGGAATAAAGAGCTGAATTTGCAGAGGTGGAACCAGGCAGATACACATTCTTGAACCAAACTTTAACACCGGAACAGGTTACGAATGGCCCCCCTGAGACCAGACAACCCTCTTATTCCCCAGCAGTGAGCAACTATAGATAATTCCGGGTGAAAAAAATGATGCATCAAGGAAAAGATTTATCAAAGAAAAAATATCGCAGGCTTCCAATGCGATCCAGGAAAACCTCTCAGCCAATAGTCGCAGCAGCAGTAATTGTTCTAAATCTATCAATAAAGCTAAGCTGCTCCTTCATTGACTGCAAACACCAATTTCTTTCATGTAGGATTATAAGTTGATGTTCATGGTCTCTCTACCGCCATTAGGGTGATAAACAGTTTAAACTACATCAGGATCTGACATGTAGATCAATTCTGGGTCCATAAAGAATCTACACAACAGGTTCTCGGACAGGGATTTACTGCCCCCAGTTTTTATTCTCTCTTGCTGCTAAAATTACTTCTGTCAAGTACTTACAAGACTAAGAAAAAAAAAATGCAAAAAGAATTAATTTTTCATGTGCTGCTGGAACAGTCTTTTTAAATTTCTGAGTTTTTAAGGCAAATATGTTACTGCATTTAAAATTATGCGGAACAGCAGGTGGTATGGAGCTAAATAGTGAGCCAGTCGCATGACCAGCTCACTATCAAGCAGACAGTAATTTGAAACACTGAACTAAGCTGTCTAGATTTTCTCCGAGGGCAGTCGCGGGCTTCATGTTACCAGCACCAAATTATATTAGACATTTAATTTTAAACCTCAGGTACTTAAATGTAAAACCTTACAACAGTAATAGTCATAAAGCAGTGGGGCATTCCATTTCAGAGAATGGATTTTTCTATTTTTCCCCTTTAATTTAACCAGCACCTCCTGTTTTGTGGCTCTGCCCACTACAAAGTAATTTATCTAATTAGGAGATGTTCACAGCTGCTTGAAAGACAGAAGCCCCAGGAAACCAAAGGTCTGCTTCGGAAGACTTTGAAAAGTTCTCCGGAGCCACACAAAGTATTAATTTAATGTGAAAAAAAGGTGCAGAGAAAAATCAAATCCCAATATGTTATTTTGTCTACAATAAAACCATGTGACAATAAGCAGGCGTATCCTCCAGTACATCGGCATTTGAATTCCAAAAGATGCTTAACTTCTCGCCATACCTGCTGCTTTCACAGTATTATCTTTTTATGACTAAAATTCAAAAATCTTTTAATGGAGAAAAAAAAACCCCTGAAATTAAAAAGGGTTTTTCATGCGTCAATTTGCCAACCTAAAGGACACATCTATGAGCTTACCAAAAGATGATACACTGAGAGTGATGAATTATGCTTGAGGTTTTGTACCAGTTTTATCGTAATACTTCTGTTTCTGCTGACCCTTAGCTGCCTAAAACTCACCGCTAGTCCAGTTTTCCCCACATACTTAAAAAAACCGCAACTTTTCATAGTTTTGTGTTTGTTTTTTTTTTTTTTTTTTAAATTAGAAACTCTGCAAGAAATGATTCAAGTCAGGCTTATTCACAAGTACCCACCAGTCACCTGCATTTTTTGAATCAATATTTCACAGGTAATTCCAGCTGTCGTCTCCTTTGATCCAGAAGCAACCACATATGAACGTCAAGTCAGAAAAAGGTACTGCACCTACTTAGAGTACAGAGCTCGTGCAGGAGAAAAGGTTCCCTTCACCAGGAATTTAAAACTAGCTGAACTGCAGCACCAGGAACAAAAGACCAGACCAGCAAATATCTCAAAAATAGAAGCAGCACTACGAAGTAAAAGGGAAGAGGCAGGAATTTAGGTTGTATTTCTACTTTTCCAGACATTAATTACTCGTCACTTCTACGAACTCATTCAATTCTGCATTTTGAAGATATTCCTCTCCCGCTGCCTCAGTTGTCACATCCGGCACCTGCTCACCTCTCCGTAGCCATGTCAAACGTCAAGGACCAGCACCGACGCCTTGCTTTTCACTTGCCTTCCTCCTAGTGCAAACATACAATCCTCCAGCTTTTCCCTGGAGAGCTACAGTATAAAAGAAGGCTGCAAAAAGCCGACACTTCGGTATAACTTTTTAAAAGAAAAGTAGAATTGGGGTGGATTAAAACAACGAAACAGCTCAGGAGGAAAGAGAAATACGCAGCCTTAACCGTGAAACCAGTTCAGTCTACAGGAATCCGCGTAGGGGAACGCTGCTCGCCCGAAAAGACTGACCAGCTTGCAAAGGAATGGGCGAGTTGGGTGGACACAGAGCACTGAAGCACTTTATCATGCTACTTAGCAGTACCTCTGGCTGCCACCGAGGCTGGAATAAGGCTGTTTGCTTTAGAAAATTCTCAGTCAAAATCTGTACCGTTTTGATGCAAATACCACGCTCCTGAAGATGCTGCCCATGTGTTTAGAGCTCCAGAAATACATGTGCTTCAGCAACTACAAACCTGTGAGCTAATACCGCTCAGAGCCAAGGTGACCATGACTTTAAACCCTCTGTTCTCATAAGGTGGCACTGAAAAGCTCTCCACAGCTGCTTAAAAACCCAGAGACGGCATCAGGGCTATATTCAGATTCAAACCTTATACAGATACATACATATATGGGACATGTGAAATAGTTTTCATAGTCCTGTAATTCTCATTATTTTAGGGACAGCCATGAAAAACAGCTTTCCTCCCTGCTTGTCCTGTCCTGTTCATGTTTCTCCCCGTTATCCACATTCTCAATTTCTTCTCCGTTCATCCTTCTCTTTCACACACTCGTCTCCTTTCCCTGCTCTGTTCCATGAACATTCCACGGTTTCTCCAACTGCCTATGAAGCCCCGCGCTCCTGGACACGTGTGCTTCGCTGCTGTGAACCACCTCTGCAGCCCACCGCAACCGAAACACGCCAGCCCCAGCCCACCCGCCACGGCTGCTCCGAG